>NC_058081.1:712902808-712996109 GCF_014858855.1 Bufo gargarizans
TGCATCGCCTCAGGCTCTTTTTTCTCCCATCTGTTTCAATTTATGGTTCGCGTTGGTTAGTGTTATGTACGCACGCGCTTCGGATTACTAATGTCTATATTTTTAACGCCTGTTGGCAGTCATGTTCCTTAGGCCACCTTCTAGCCAATCCAATCATTCAAGTTGCTGCATATCCATCAGGTCCGGCTTACGTTTTAATTTCTTGTCGTCACCGCAACGTCATCCCTCTAACTTCGGGGGCCCCTATGACTGATCCGGCCTCATGGCTCTGGGGGCCCCATGCCCGTTTTTCATGTTTTGTAAGGGGTACAATATTGTTGTAGGCTGGTTAGTGTCCCAGGTTTCTGTTGGAGGGGGTCATGGTTATGCGAGTCCCCAAGGCAATCTGGTGCTGCATAAGTGGTTTATTTAAAAAAATAAAATAAATTAATCATAAGAGGCTCGCCCGAGTGGCTCTTCGCTTATAGGACCTCACGATTGGCACTGACACTTGTAGTTCGCCCGGCCATCTGATACTTTTTTCCGCCATAAGGGACTCGCCCGCCTGGCTCCCGCCATAAGGGACTCGCCCGCCTGGCTCCCGGCTCAGAGGATTTCACAATGGTCATCGGCATTGGTAGGTCATACGGCCATACGGCCCAAAAAAAATCGGCCCCATGGCTTCGGGGGCCCGATGACAGCTTCGGCCCCATGGCTTCGGGGGCCCGATGACAGCTTCGGCCCCATGGCTTCGGGGGCCCGATGACAGCTTCGGCCCCATGGCTTCGGGGGCCCGATGACAGCTTCGGCCCCATGGCTTCGGAGGCCCGATGACAGCTTCGGCCCCATGGTCTTGGGGCCCGATGACAGCTTCGGCCCCATGGCTTCGGGGCCGATGACAGCTTCGGCCCCATGGCTTCGGGGCCCGATGACGCTTCGGCCCCATGGCTTCGGGGGCCCGATGACAGCTTCGGCCCCATGGCTTCGGGGGCCCGATGACAGCTTCGCCCATGGCTTCGGGGGCCCGATGACAGCTTCGGCCCCATGGCTTCGGGGGCCCGATGACAGCTTCGGCCCCATGGCTTCGGGGGCCCGATGACAGCTTCGGCCCCATGGCTTCGGGGGCCCGATGACAGCTTCGGCCCCATGGTCGGGGGGCCCGATGACAGCTTCGGCCCCATGGCTTCGGGGGCCCGATGACAGCTTCGGCCCCATGGCTTCGGGGCCCGATGACAGCTTCGGCCCCATGGCTTCGGGGGCCCGATGACAGCTTCGGCCCCATGGCTTCGGGGGCCCGATGACAGCTTCGGCCCCATGGCTTCGGGGGCCCGATGACTGTTTTCAGTCCTGCTGGGCTGATTGCCTGGTTTGGTTGTCCATCTGGGTTGATTTGGCCCGTATGTATCACATACATGCCTACCGGCTTCCCTAAATACCTAGTAATCGATGTTGATCGCTCACTTTGTTTTGACCGCAAACTGGTCCGGTTCGCCCTACAGCATCATTGTCGTGTCTTACGCAGATACTTTGTCTTGCTTTAATTGTTCATGCTTTCGTTCAGGTCCTGCCAGAGGAGGAACAAGCAGGTCAATTCCCTCTAGCATTTCAGTCTCTGACCGTAGTCGATCATATCTTGATCATATCAACCAGGTCCCCGCGCAAAGTCATTGCCTTTTTACCACGACCAGGAATTCATTTTTCGCAGGTAGCTTCATTGCATTGCATTCCCTCACTCATGGGAGAGCATAGACGGAATCTTGTATATTATGGCTTCGTAGCTTCTTGCCGCACTAACCTCGGACTCCCTACAACCACGTTGAATCGGGTTTTGGACAAGGTCCAGCATTTCCCTACGGTAGAAGATTCGGATAGTAAGTCGGTCTTCACGCCTCAGGTGTTAAAACAATTCCCAGGCGCACACAGTAGAACAACGCGCGGACCACGGCTAGCAGATAGCTGTTGTCTGGGGAACTATTCAAGAATTCTCTTCCTATCTACATAGTTCTTTTTGGCCCTCATTCCTGCCTAGTCTAGGCAGTTAGGAGATCGGGGGACCGAAACCTGAGGCTAGGGCATTGCCAGTACTCCCTAGAACCAAAACTTTTCAAGGTTCAGTTGATTTTCATAATACATTTCACAACGTATTCCCGGTCCTCCATTCCGCTTCGGGGCAGTATACGCAATATTGAGCATTATGTCTCTGGCCTTGTCATCCACAAGATGGGTTGTAGGTCTCCTTCTGGTCTTGCCTCATACACCCCGAATTTTCGCTCTAGATCCCTGATGCCTTGCGGTTGGCTTGGGGATTAGTTTGCACATGCCATTCGAGTTCCTTTTCTAACCTACTTGGCTTGGTTTTTGCCCACTTATAGGCCTACCCACGACCATGGCTTAGGGCACACAACAAGCCATTTAGTCAAGTTAGCTAAGACACGCCTAGCTGGGTTAGGTTGTTCCCGTGGTTTCTCTCCCTAGGGTTCTTCGGATATCTCTTGGCCGTAGCCATGACCACAAGTTCAGATATGTATGGAGAGGACAGGTTGTGGACTGGAGATTATGTTTGAGGAGATATCAGGAAATTAGATCAGAGATGTATAGAGTACGGGTTGTGAACTGGAGATTGTGTGAGGAGGTATCTGGAGATTAGGTCAGAGATTTATGGAGACTACTGGTTGTGGACTGGAGATTACATGTGAGTTGGTAGGTCAGAGATGTATGGAGAGGACAGGTTGTGGACTGGAGATCATGTGTGAGGAGCTATCAAGAAATTAGGTCAGAGATGTATGGAGAGGACAGGTTATGGACTGGAGATTGTGTGATGAGGTATCAGGAGATTAGATCAGAGATGTATAGAACAGTGTTTCCCAACCAGTGTGCCTCCAGGTGTTGCAAAAAACTACAACTCCCAGCATGCCTGCACAGCCAAAGGCTGTCCGGGCATGCAGGGAGTTGTAGTTTTGCAACAGCTGGAGGCACGCTGGTTGGGAAACACTGGTATAGAAAGTACTGGTTGAAGAGGTTTTAGGAGATTAGGTCAGATGTATAGAGAGGACAGGTTGTGGACTTTAGATTATATGTGAGGAGATATCAGGAGATTAGGTCAGAGATGTATGTAGAGGACAGGTTGTGGACTGGAGATCATGTGTGAGGAGGTATCAGGAGAATATGTCAGAGATGTATGGAGAGGACAGGTGGACTGGATGGGAGGAGATATCAGGAGATTAGGTCATATATGTATGGAGAGGACAGGTTGTGGACAGGAGATTATGTGGGAGGAGGTATCAGGAGAATATGTCAGATGTATGGAGAGGACAGGTTGTGGATTGGAGATCATGTGTAAGGAGGTATCAGGAGATTAGATCAGATGTATGGAGAGGACAGGTTGTGGACTGGAGATTGTGTGAGAAGATATCAGGAGATTATATCAGGGATGTATGCTGAGTACAGTGTGGCCTGGAGATTCCATGTGAGGAGGTATCAGGAGATTTGGTCAGAGATGTATGGAGAGGACAGGTGGACTGGATGGGA
This sequence comes from Bufo gargarizans, assembly GCF_014858855.1. Lineage (NCBI taxonomy): Eukaryota > Metazoa > Chordata > Amphibia > Anura > Bufonidae > Bufo > Bufo gargarizans. The sequence goes on from NC_058081.1 coordinate 712,906,316, forward strand.
GGAGATATCAGGAGATTAGGTCATATATGTATGGAGAGGACAGGTTGTGGACAGGAGATTATGTGGGAGGAGGTATCAGGAGAATATGTCAGAGATGTATGGAGAGGACAGGTTGTGGATTGGAGATCATGTGTGAGGAGGTATCAGGAGATTAGATCAGATGTATGGAGAGGACAGGTTGTGGACTGGAGATTGTGTGAGAAGATATCAGGAGATTATATCAGGGATGTATGCTGAGTACAGTGTGGCCTGGAGATTCCATGTGAGGAGGTATCAGGAGATTTGGTCAGAGATGTATGGAGAGGACAGCTTGTGGACTGGATGGGAGGAGATATCAGGAGATTAGGTCAGATATGTTTGGAGAGGACAGCTTGTGGATTGAAGATTAGTGATGTATGTTTTAGTGAGTTTTTCTCCTGTTTCAGTGATGTCTTTGTGATGTCTCTCGGTGACACGTCTCTGTGATGTAACTGGGTGCTGTCTCTTAGTCATCTCTTATTGATGTGTCTTTGTGATGTCTCTCATCTTATGTTATCTTTTCCTCTCAGCCCAGTAAGATGAAACGGAAATTCTCCTCATTTTTCAAGAGTTTGGTCATTGAGTTGGACAAAGATTTGTACGGACCGGACAACCACTTGGTGGAGGTGCGTTATACGCTCAGTGTTGGCTACAATTTTGGAAAGTGTCAGAGGGTTTTTCTATACAAAAACTGTGGGCAACAGTCCCTTAGAATCTGTTGAGAGGCCCCATCTCCTTTGTGGGTCATTCATCGCTCATCTTTCTGGGTACAGGATGAGGGGCACCAGGTTGTAAGGATTAGAAGCCCCCGGATGTAGGACACTTGTGATGTAGTCTTCTCTGTTTATCTGCTCTGAACTTATCATCTGCTCCTCTCAGTGGCACAGGACTCCGAGCACTCAGGAGACTGATGGCTTCCAGGTGAAGCGACCAGGAGATGTTAGTGTCCGCTGCACCCTACTACTGATGCTGGACTACCAGGTAACCCCACCGACGAATCCACTTCAGTAATTCTTATGTATGCAGCACACTGCACTAAATCTACTCCATCTGTATACAGACATCACACCCCATCACATGTACTGCACTAAATCTACTCCATCTGTAATACTGACATCACACCCCATCACATGTACTGCACTAAATCTACTCCATCTGTATACAGACATCACACCCCATCACATGTGCTGCACTAAATCTACTCCATCTGTATACAGACATCACACCTCATCACATGTGCTGCACTAAATCTACTCCATCTGTATACAGACATCACACCCCATCACATGTACTGCACTAAATCTACTCCATCTGTATACAGACATCACACCCATCACATGTACTGCACTAAATCTACTCCATCTGTATACAGACATCACACCTCATCACATGTACTGCACTAAATCTACTCCATCTGTATACAGACATCACACCCCATCACATGTACTGCACTAAATCTACTCCATCTGTATACAGACATCACACCCCATCACATGTACTGCACTAAATCTACTCCATCTGTATACAGACATCACACCTCATCACATGTGCTGCACTAAATCTACTCCATCTGTATACAGACATCACACCCCATCACATGTACTGCACTAAATCTACTCCATCTGTATACAGACATCACACCCCATCACATGTACTGCACTAAATCTACTCCATCTGTATACAGACATCACACCCCATCACATGTACTGCACTAAATCTACTCCATCTGTATACAGACATCACACCCCATCACATGTGCTGCACTAAATCTACTCCATCTGTATACAGACATCACACCCCATCACATGTACTGCACTAAATCTACTCCATCTGTATACAGACATCACACCTCATCACATGTGCTGCACTAAATCTACTCCATCTGTATACAGACATCACACCTCATCACATGTGCTGCACTAAATCTACTCCATCTGTATACAGACATCACACCCCATCACATGTACTGCACTAAATCTACTCCATCTGTATACAGACATCACACCCCATCACATGTACTGCACTAAATCTACTCCATCTGTATACAGACATCACACCCCATCACATGTGCTGCACTAAATCTACTCCATCTGTATACAGACATCACAACCCCATCACATGTACTGCACTAAATCTACTCCATCTGTATACAGACATCACACCTCATCACATGTGCTGCACTAAATCTACTCCATCTGTATACAGACATCACACCCCATCACATGTGCTGCACTAAATCTACTCCATCTGTATACAGACATCACACCCCATCACATGTGCTGCACTAAATCTACTCCATCTGTATACAGACATCACACCTCATCACATGTACTGCACTAAATCTACTCCATCTGTATACAGACATCACACCTCATCACATGTACTGCACTAAATCTACTCCATCTGTATACAGACATCACACCCCATCACATGTGCTGCACTAAATCTACTCCATCTGTATACAGACATCACACCCCATCACATGTACTGCACTAAATCTACTCCATCTGTATACAGACATCACACCCCATCACATGTACTGCACTAAATCTACTCCATCTGTATACAGACATCACACCCATCACATGTACTGCACTAAATCTACTCCATCTGTATACAGACATCACACCTCATCACATGTACTGCACTAAATCTACTCCATCTGTATACAGACATCACACCCCATCACATGTACTGCACTAAATCTACTCCATCTGTATACAGACATCACACCCATCACATGTGCTGCACTAAATCTACTCCATCTGTATACAGACATCACACCCCATCACATGTGCTGCACTAAATCTACTCCATCTGTATACAGACATCACACCCCATCACATGTGCTGCACTAAATCTACTCCATCTGTATACAGACATCACACCTCATCACATGTACTGCACTAAATCTACTCCATCTGTATACAGACATCACACCCCATCACATGTACTGCACTAAATCTACTCCATCTGTATACAGACATCACACCCCATCACATGTGCTGCACTAAATCTACTCCATCTGTATACAGACATCACACCTCATCACATGTACTGCACTAAATCTACTCCATCTGTATACAGACTCACACACCCCATCACATGTACTGCACTAAATCTACTCCATCTGTATACAGACATCACATGTGCTGCACTAAATCTACTCCATCTGTATACAGACATCACACCCCATCACATGTGCTGCACTAAATCTACTCCATCTGTATACAGACATCACACCCCATCACATGTACTGCACTAAATCTACTCCATCTGTATACAGACATCACACCCCATCACATGTACTGCACTAAATCTGCTCCATCTGTATACAGACATCACACCCCATCACATGTGCTGCACTAAATCTACCCCATCTGTATACTGACATCACACCCCATCCACATGTGCTGCACTAAATCTACTCCCTCTGTATACAGACATCACACCCCATCAATGTACTGCACTAAATCTACTCCATCTGTATACAGACATCACACCTCATCACATGTACTGCACTAAATCTGCTCCATCTGTATACAGACATCACACCCCATCACATGTGCTGCACTAAATCTACCCCATCTGTAATACTGACATCACACCCCATCACATGTGCTGCACTAAATCTACTCCATCTGTATACAGACATCACACCCCATCACATGTACTGCACTAAATCTACTCCATCTGTATACAGACATCACACATCATCACATGTACTGCACTAAATCTACTCCATCTGTATACTGACATCACACCCCATCACATGTACTGCACTAAATCTACTCCATCTGTATACAGACATCACACATCATCACATGTGCTGCACTAAATCTACTCCATCTGTATACAGACATCACACCCCCATCACATGTGCTGCACTAAATCTACTCCATCTGTATACAGACATCACACCTCATCACATGTGCTGCAACTAAATTATCTACTCCATCTGTATACAGACATCACACCTCATCACATGTACTGCACTAAATCTACTCCATCTGTATACAGACATCACACCCCCATCACATGGTACTGCACTAAATCTACTCCATCTGTATACAGACATCACACCCATCACATGTGCTGCACTAAATCTACTCCATCTGTATACAGACATCACACCCATCACATGTACTGCACTGAATCTACTCCATCTGTATACAGACATCACACCCCATCACATGTGCTGCACTAAATCTACTCCATCTGTATACAGACATCACACCCCATCACATGTACTGCACTAAATCTACTCCATCTGTATACAGACATCACACCCATCACATGTGCTGCACTAAATCTACTCCATCTGTATACAGACAATCACACCCATCACATGTACTGCACTAAATCTACTCCATCTGTATACAGACATCACACCCATCACATGTGCTGCACTAAATCTACTCCATCTGTATACAGACATCACACCCCATCACATGTACTGCACTAAATCTACTCCATCTGTATACAGACATCACACCCATCACATGTACTGCACTAAATCTACTCCATCTGTATACAGACATCACACCCCATCACATGTTGCTGCACTAAATCTACTCCATCTGTATACAGACATCACACCCATCACATGTGCTGCACTAAATCTACTCCATCTGTATACAGACATCACACCCATCACATGTGCTGCACTAAATCTACTCCATCTGTATACAGACATCACACCCCATCACATGTGCTGCACTAAATCTACTCCATCTGTATACAGACATCACACCATCACATGTACTGCACTAAATCTACTCCATCTGTTACAGACATCACACCCCATCACATGCTGCACTAAATCTACTCCATCTGTATACAGACATCACACCCATCACATGTACTGCACTAAATCTACTCCATCTGTATACAGACATCACACCCATCACATGTGCTGCACTAAATCTACTCCATCTGTATACAGACATCACACCCATCACATGTACTGCACTAAATCTACTCCATCTGTATACAGACATCACACCCATCACATGTGCTGCACTAAATCTACTCCATCTGTATACAGACATCACATCATCACATGTGCTGCACTAAATCTACTCCATCTGTATACAGACATCACACCCCATCACATGTACTGCACTAAATCTGACTCCATCTGTATACAGACATCACACCCTCATCACATGTACTGCACTAAATCTACTCCATCTGTATACAGACATCACACCCCATCACATGTACTGCACTAATCTACTCCATCTGTATACAGACATCACACCCCATCACATGTGCTGCACTAAATCTACTCCATCTGTATACAGACATCACACCCCATCACATGTACTGCACTAAATCTACTCCATCTGTATACAGACATCACACCCCATCACATGTACTGCACTAAATCTACTCCATCTGTATACAGACATCCACCCATCACATGTGCTGCACTAAATCTACTCCATCTGTATACAGACATCACACCCCATCACATGTGCTGCACTAATCTACTCCATCTGTATACAGACATCACACCCCATCACATGTGCTGCACTAAATCTACTCCATCTGTATACAGACATCACACACCCCATCGACATGTACTGCACTAAATCTACTCCATCTGTATACAGACATCACACCTCATCACATGTACTGCACTAAATCTACTCCATCTGTATACAGACATCACACCTCATCACATGTTGCCTGCACTAAATCTACTCCATCTGTATACAGACATCACACCCCATCACATGTACTGCAATAATCTACTCCATCTGGATACAAGACATCACACCTCATCACATTTACTGCACTAAATCTACTCCTCTGTATACAGACATCACAACCCAATCACATGTTGCTGCACTAAATCTACTCCATCTGTATACAGAGCATCACACCCATCACATGTGCTGCACTAAATCTACTCCATCTGTATACAGACATCACACCCCATCACATGTGCTGCACTAAATCTACTCCATCTGTATACAGACATCACACCCATCACATGTACTGCACTAATCTACTCCATCTGTATACAGACATCACACCTCATCACATGTAGCTGCACTAAATCTACTCCATCTGTATACAGACATCACACCCCATCACATGTGCTGCACTAAATCTACTCCATCTGTATACAGACATCACACCCCATCCATGTACTGCACTAAATCTACTCCATCTGTATACAGACATCACACCCCATCACATGTACTGCCTAAATCTACTCCATCTGTAGACAGACATCACACCTCCATCACATGTACTGCACTAATCTACTCCATCTGTATACAGACATACACCCCATCACATGTACTGCACTAAATCTACTCCATCTGTATACAGACATCACACCCCATCACTGTGCTGCACTAAATCTACTCCATCTGTATACAGACATCACACCCCCATCACATGTACTGCACTAAATCTACTCCATATACAGACATCACACCCCATCACATGTGCTGCACTAAAATCTACTCCATCTGTATACAGACATCACCCTCATCACATGGGGCTGCACTAAATCTACTTCCATCTGTATACAGACATCACACCTCATCACATGTACTGCACTAAATCTACCTCCTCTGTATACAGACATCACACCCCATCACATGTACTGCACTAATCTACTCCATCTGTATACAGACAGCACACCCCATCACATGTACTGCACTAAATCTACTCCATCTGTATACAGACATCACACACCCATCACATGTACTGCACTAAATCTACTCCATCTGTATACAGACATCACACCCCATACATGTACTGCACTAAATCTACTCCATCTGTATACAGACATCACACCCCATCACATGTACTGCACTAAATCTACTCCATCTGTATACAGACATCACACCCCATCACATGGTACTGCACTAAATCTACCCATCTGTATACAGACATCACACCCCATCACATGTGCTGCACTAAATCTACTCCATCTGTATACAGACATCACACCCCATCACATGTACTGCCACTAATCTACTCCATCTGTATACAGACATCACACCCCATCACATGTACTGCACTAAATCTACTCCATCTGTATACAGACATCACACCCCATCACATGTACTGCACTAATCTACTCCATCTGTATACAGACATCACACCCCATCACATGTGCTGCACTAAATCTACTCCATCTGTATACAGACATCACACCCCATCACATGTACTGCACTAAATCTACTCCATCTGTATACAGACATCACACCCATACATGTGCTGCACTAAATCTACTCCATCTGTATACAGACATCACACCCCATCACATGTACTGCACTAATCTACTCCATCTGTATACAGACATCACACCCATCACATGTGCGCACTAAATCTACTCCATCTGTATACAGACATCACACCCCATCACTGTGCTGCACTAATCTACTCCATCTGTATACAGACATCACACCCCATCACATGTACTGCACTAAATCTACTCCATCTGTATACAGACATCACACCCATCACATGTACTGCACTAAATCTACTCCATCTGTATACAGAAAGCATCACCCCATCACATGTGCTGCACTAAATCTACTCCATCTGTATACAGACATCACACCCCATCACATGTGCTTGCACTAAATCTACTCCATCTGTATACAGACATCACACCCATCACAGTACTGCACTTAAATCTACTCCATCTGTATACAGGACATCAGCACCCCTCACATGTGCTGCACTAAATCTACTCCATCTGTATACAGACATCACACCCATCACATGTACTGCACTAAATCTACTCCATCTGTATACAGACATCACACCCCATCACATGTACTGCACTAAATCTACTCCATCTGTATACAGACATCACACCCATCACATGTGCTGCACTAAATCTACTCCATCTGTATACAGACATCACACCTCATCACATGTGCTGCACTAAATCTACTCCATCTGTATACAGACATCACACCCATCACATGTGCTGCACTAAATCTACTCCATCTGTATACAGACATCACACCCCATCACATGTGCTGCACTAAATCTACTCCATCTGTATACAGACATCACACCCCATCACATGTACTGCACTAAATCTACTCCATCTGTATACAGACATCACACCCATCACATGTCTGCACTAAATCTACTCCATCTGTTATACAGACATCACACCCCATCACATGTGCTGCACTAAATCTACTCCATCTGTATACAGACATCACACCCCATCACATGTGCTGCACTAATCTACTCCATCTGTATACAGACATCACACCCATCACATGTCTGCACTAAATCTACTCCATCTGTATACAGACATCACACCCCATCCAACATGTTGCTGCACTAAATCTACTCCATCTGTATAGCAGACATCACACCTCCATCCCATTGTCCTGCACTAAATCTTACTCCCATCTGTATACAGCCATCAACACCCTCACATGTGCTGCACTAATCTACTCCATCTGTATACAGACAATCACACCCATCACATGTGCTGCACTAAATCTACTCCATCTGTAATACAGACATCACACCTCATCACATGTACTGCCCTAAATCTACTCCATCTGTATACAGACATCACACCCATCACATGTGCTGCACTAAAATCTACTCCATCTGTATACAGACATCACACCCCATCACATGTGCTGCACTAAATCTACTCCATCTGTATAACTGGAAATTCACACCTCATCACATGTACTGCAACTAAATCTACTCCATCTGTATACAAGACATCACACCCATCCCATGTGCTGCACTAAATCTACTCCATCTGTATACAGACATCACACCCCATCACATGTGCTGCACTAAATCTACTCCATCTGTATACTGACATCACACCCCATCACATGTGCCTGCACTAAATCTACTCCCATCTGTATACAGACATCACACCCCATCACACGTGCTGCACTAAATCTACTCCATCTGTATACAGACATCACACCCCATCACATGTACTGCACTAAATCTACTCCATCTGTATACAGACATCACACATCATCACATGTACTGCACTAAATCTACTCCATCTGTATACAGACATCACACCTCATCACATGTGCTGCACTAAATCTACTCCATCTGTATACAGACATCACACCCCATCACATGTGCTGCACTAAATCTGCTCCATCTGTATACAGACATCACACCCATCACATGTGCTGCACTAAATCTACTCCATCTGTATACAGACATCACACCCCATCACATGTGCTGCACTAAATCTACTCCATCTGTATACAGACATCACACCCCATCACATGTGCTGCACTAAATCTACTCCATCTGTATACAGACATCACACCTCATCACATGTGCTGCACTAAATCTACTCCATCTGTATACAGACATCACACCCATCACATGTGCTGCACTAAATCTACTCCATCTGTATACAGACATCACACCCCATCACATGTGCTGCACTAAATCTACTCCATCTGTATACTGACATCACACCCCATCACATGTACTGCACTAAATCTACTCCATCTGTATACAGACATCACACCCCATCACATGTACTGCACTAAATCTACTCCATCTGTATACAGACATCACACCCCATCACATGTGCTGCCTAAATCTACTCCATCTGTATACAGACATCACACCCCATCACATGTGCTGCACTAAATCTACTCCATCTGTATACAGACATCACACCCCATCACATGTGCTGCACTAAATCTACTCCATCTGTATACAGACATCACATGTACTGCACTAAATCTACTCCATCTGTATACTGACATCACACCTCATCACATGTGCTGCACTAAATCTACCCCATCTGTATACAGACATCACACCCCATCACATGTGCTGCACTAAATCTACTCCATCTGTATACAGACATCACATGTGCTGCACTAAATCTGCTGTATGTGGGGCGGGGCGGTATACTGAGATCTCCTCTGCTGTATGTGGGGCGGGGCGGTATACTGAGATCTCCTCTGCTGTATGTGGGGCGGGGCGGTATACTCAGATCTCCTCTGCTGTATGTGGGGCGGGGCGGTATACTGAGATCTCCTCTGCTGTATGTGGGGCGGGGCGGTATACTGAGATCTCCTCTGCTGTATGTGGGGCGGGGCAGTATACTGAGATCTCCTCTGCTGTATGTGGGGCGGTATACTGGGATCTCCTCTACTGTATGTGGGGCGGGGCAGTATACTGAGATCTCCTCTGCTGTATGTGGGGCGGGGCGGTATACTGAGATCTCCTCTGCGGTATGTGAGGCGGTATACTGAGATCTCCTCTGCTGTATGTGGGGCGGTATACTGAGATCTCCTCTGCTGTATGTGGGGCGGTATACTGAGATCTCCTCAGCTGTATGTGGGGCGGGGCGGTATACTGAGATCTCCTCTGCTGTATGCGGGGCGGTATACTGAGATCTCCTCTGCTGTATGTGGGGCGGGGCGGTATACTGAGATCTCCTCTGCTGTATGTGGGGCGGGGCGGTATACTGAGATCTCCTCTGCTGTATGTGAGGCGGTATACTGAGATCTCCTCTGCTGTATGTGGGGCGGGCCGGTATACTGAGATCTCCTCTGCTTTATGTGGGGCGGTATACTGAGATCTCCTCTGCTGTATGTGGGGCGGTATACTGAGATCTCCTCTGCTGTATGTGGGGCGGTATACTGAGATCTCCTCTGCTGTATGTGGGGCGGTATACTGAGATCTCCTCTGCTGTATGTGAGGCGGTATACTGAGATCTCCTCTGCTGTATGTGAGGCGGTATACTGAGATCTCCTCTGCTGTATGTGAGGCGGTATACTGAGATCTCCTCTGCTGTATGTGGGGCGGGGCGGTATACTGAGATCTCCTCTGCTGTATGTGGGGCGGTATACTGAGATCTCCTCTGCTGTATGTGGGGCGGTATACTGAGATCTCCTCTGCTGTATGTGAGGCGGTATACTGAGATCTCCTCTGCTGTATGTGGGGCGGGGCGGTATACTGAGATCTCCTCTGCTGTATGTGGGGTGGGGCGGTATACTGAGATCTCCTCTGCTGTATGTGGGGCGGGCCGGTATACTGAGATCTCCTCTGCTGTATGTGGGGCGGGCCGGTATACTGAGATCTCCTCTGCTTTATGTGGGGCGGGGCGGTATACTGAGATCTCCTCTGCTGTATGTGGGGCGGTAGACTGAGATCTCCTCTGCTGTATGTGGGGCGGTATACTAAGATCTCCTCTGCTGTATGTGGGGCGGTATACTGAGATCTCCTCTGCTGTATGTGGGGCGGTATACTGAGATCTCCTCTGCTGTATGTGAGGCGGTATACTGAGATCTCCTCTGCTGTATGTGGGGTGGGGGGGTATACTGAGATCTCCTCTGCTGTATGTGGGGCAGTATACTGAGATCTCCTCTGCTGTATGTGGGGCGGGGCGGTATACTGAGATCTCCTCTGCTGTATGTGGGGCGGGGCGGTATACTGAGATCTCCTCTGCTGTATGTGGGGCGGGGCGGTATACTGAGATCTCCTCTGCTGTATGTGGGGCGGGGCGGTATACTGAGATCTCCTCTGCTGTATGTGGGGCGGGGCGGTATACTGAGATCTCCTCTGCTGTATGTGGGGCGGGGCGGTATACTGAGATCTCCTCTGCTGTATGTGGGGTGGGGCGGTATACTGAGATCTCCTCTGCTGTATGTGGGGCGGTATACTGAGATCTCCTCTGCTGTATGTGGGGCGGTATACTGGGATCTCCTCTACTGTATGTGGGGCGGGGCAGTATACTGAGATCTCCTCTGCTGTATGTGGGGCGGGGCGGTATACTGAGATCTCCTCTGCGGTATGTGAGGCGGTATACTGAGATCTCCTCTGCTGTATGTGGGGTGGGGCGGTATACTGAGATCTCCTCTGCTGTATGTGGGGCGGTATACTGAGATCTCCTCTGCTGTATGTGGGGCGGTATACTGGGATCTCCTCTACTGTATGTGGGGCGGGGGCAGTATACTGAGATCTCCTCTGCTGTATGTGGGGCGGGGCGGTATACTGAGATCTCCTCTGCGGTATGTGAGGCGGTATACTGAGATCTCCTCTGCTGTATGTGGGGCGGGGCGGTATACTGAGATCTCCTCTGCTGTATGTGGGGCGGGGCGGTATACTGAGATCTCCTCTGCTGTATGTGGGGCGGTATACTGAGATCTCCTCTGCTGTATGTGGGGCGGGGCGGTATACTGAGATCTCCTCTGCGGTATGTGGGGTGGGACGGTATACTGAGATCTCCTCTGCTGTATGTGGGGCGGTATACTGAGATCTCCTCTGCTGTATGTGGGGGCGGTATACTGAGATCTCCTCTGCTGTATGTGGGGCGGTATACTGAGATCTCCTCTGCTGTATGTGGGGCGGTATACTGAGATCTCCTCTGCTGTATGTGGGGCGGTATACTGAGATCTCCTCTGCTGTATGTGGGGCGGTATACTGAGATCTCCTCTGCTGTATGTGGGGCGGTATACTGAGATCTCCTCTGCTGTATGTGGGGCGGTATACTGTATGGGTAATCTCCTCTGCTGTATGTGGGGCGGGGCGGTATACTGAGATCTCCTCTGCTGTATGTGGGGCGGGACGGTATACTGAGATCTCCTCTGCGGTATGTGGGGTGGGGCTTTATACTGAGGAGGGTAACAGTGACTTGTAGGGTGCAGGGTTCCTAATTTTTGACCACTTCTCTCTGCAGCCCCCACAGTTTAAGCTTGACCCGCGTCTTGCTCGTCTCCTGGGGATCCATACTCAGACGCGGGCGGTCATCATCCAGGCGCTCTGGCAGTATATAAAGACCAACAAGCTCCAGGATTGTCACGACAAGGAGTACATCAGCGGGGACAAGTACTTCCAGCAGGTGGGCGCCATTTCTCTCGTTACTCCTTTCCGCTGCTGGACACTGGCTATGGCGTTCTGTCACCCTGCAGTTTTTTTTAGGCAAAGTACCATTCTACATTGTGGGGTACCGCTCCGCTCACCATCTCGGGGGGCTTCCATCATTTATCGGTGTCCTTTCTTTCATTTCTTAGATTTTTGATTGTCCTCGTTTAAAGTTCTCAGAGATCCCACAGAGGCTGACGAACCTGCTGCTCCCGCCGGACCCCATAGTCATCAACCACATCATCAGGTAACCACCAGTGAGTGGGCTCCTACCAGTCCGAGTGATGGCCCCAGAAACATGCCCCAGTCTTCCATGACCTGGACTCCTCTCTACAGTCCACTCTACCCAGTCCTCCGTCACCTGGCCTCCTCTCTACAGTTCACTCTACCCAGTCCTTCGTCACCTGGCCTCCTCTCTACAGTCCACTCTATCCAGTCCTCCGTCACCTGGCCTCCTCTCTACAGTCCACTCTATCCAGTCCTCCGTCACCTGGCCTCCTCTCTACAGTCCACTCTATCCAGTCCTCCGTCACCTGGCCTCCTCTCTACAGTCCACTCTATCCAGTCCTCCATCACCTGACCTACAGTCCACTCTATCCAGTCCTCCGTCACCTGGCCTCCTCTCTCCAGTCCACTCTATCCAGTCCTCCGTCACCTGACCTACAGTCCATTCTATCCAGTCCTCCTTCACCTGACCTACAGTCCATTCTATCCAGTCCTCCTTCACCTGACCTACAGTCCACTCTATCCAGTCCTCCGTCACCTGGCCTACAGTCCACTCTATCCAGTCCTCCATCACCTGACCTACAGTCCACTCTATCCAGTCCTCCGTCACCTGGCCTCCTCTCTCCAGTCCACTCTATCCAGTCCTCCGTCACCTGACCTACAGTCCATTCTATCCAGTCCTCCTTCACCTGACCTACAGTCCATTCTATCCAGTCCTCCTTCACCTGACCTACAGTCCATTCTATCCAGTCCTCCGTCACCTGGCCTACAGTCCACTCTATCCAGTCCTCCATCACCTGACCTACAGTCCACTCTATCCAGTCCTCTGTCACCTGGCCTCCTCTCTCCAGTCCACTCTATCCAGTCCTCCTTCACCTGACCTACAGTCCATTCTATCCAGTCCTCCTTCACCTGACCTACAGTCCATTCTATCCAGTCCTCCTTCACCTGACCTACAGTCCATTCTATCCAGTCCTCCGTCACCTGGCCTACAGTCCACTCTATCCAGTCCTCCATCACCTGACCTACAGTCCACTCTATCCAGTCCTCAGTCACCTGGCCTCCTCTCTACAGTCCACTCTACCCAGTCCTCCGTCACCTGACCTACAGTCCACTCTATCCAGTCCTCCGTCACCTGACCTACAGTCCACTCTATCCAGTCCTCCGTCACCTGACCTACAGTCCACTCTATCCAGTCCTCCGTCACCTGACCTACAGTCCACTCTATCCAGTCCTCCGTCACCTGACCTACAGTCCACTCTATCCAGTCCTCCGTCACCTGACCTACAGTCCACTCTATCCAGTCCTCCGTCACCTGACCTACAGTCCACTCTATCCAGTCCTCCGTCACCTGACCTACAGTCCACTCTATCCAGTCCTCCGTCACCTGACCTACAGTCAACTCTATCCAGTCCTCCGTCACCTGACCTACAGTCCACTCTATCCAGTCCTCCGTCACCTGACCTACAGTCCACTCTATCCAGTCCTCCGTCACCTGACCTACAGTCCACTCTATCCAGTCCTCCGTCACCTGACCTACAGTCCACTCTATCCAGTCCTCCGTCACCTGACCTACAGTCCACTCTATCCAGTCCTCCGTCACCTGACCTACAGTCCACTCTATCCAGTCCTCCGTCACCTGGCCTCCTCTCTCCAGTCCACTCTATCCAGTCCTCCGTCACCTGACCTACAGTCCACTCTATCCAGTCCTCCTTCACCTGACCTACAGTCCATTCTATCCAGTCCTCCTTCACCTGACCTACAGTCCATTCTATCCAGTCCTCCGTCACCTGGCCTACAGTCCACTCTATCCAGTCCTCCATCACCTGACCTACAGTCCACTCTATCCAGTCCTCAGTCACCTGGCCTCCTCTCTACAGTCCACTCTACCCAGTCCTCCGTCACCTGACCTACAGTCCACTCTATCCAGTCCTCCGTCACCTGACCTACAGTCCACTCTATCCAGTCCTCCGTCACCTGACCTACAGTCCACTCTATCCAGTCCTCCGTCACCTGACCTACAGTCCACTCTATCCAGTCCTCCGTCACCTGACCTACAGTCCACTCTATCCAGTCCTCCGTCACCTGACCTACAGTCCACTCTATCCAGTCCTCCGTCACCTGACCTACAGTCCACTCTATCCAGTCCTCCGTCACCTGACCTACAGTCCACTCTATCCAGTCCTCCGTCACCTGACCTACAGTCCACTCTATCCAGTCCTCCGTCACCTGACCTCCTCTCTACAGTCTACTCTATCCAGTCCTCCGTCACCTGACCTCCTCTCTACAGTCTACTCTATCCAGTCCTCCGTCACCTGACCTCCTCTCTACAGTCTACTCTATCCAGTCCTCCGTCACCTGACCTCCTCTCTACAGTCTACTCTATCCAGTCCTCCGTCACCTGACCTCCTCTCTACAGTCTACTCTATCCAGTCCTCCGTCACCTGACCTCCTCTCTACAGTCTACTCTATCCAGTCCTCCGTCACCTGACCTCCTCTCTACAGTCTACTCTATCCAGTCCTCCGTCACCTGACCTCCTCTCTACAGTCTACTCTATCCAGTCCTCCGTCACCTGACCTCCTCTCTACAGTCTACTCTATCCAGTCCTCCGTCACCTGACCTCCTCTCTACAGTCTACTCTATCCAGTCCTCCGTCACCTGACCTACAGTCCACTCTATCCAGTCCTCCGTCACCTGACCTACAGTCCACTCTATCCAGTCCTCCGTCACCTGACCTACAGTCCACTCTATCCAGTCCTCCGTCACCTGACCTTCAGTCAACTCTATCCAGTCCTCCGTCACCTGACCTACAGTCCACTCTATCCAGTCCTCCGTCACCTGACCTACAGTCCACTCTATCCAGTCCTCCGTCACCTGACCTACAGTCCACTCTATCCAGTCCTCCGTCACCTGACCTACAGTCCACTCTATCCAGTCCTCCGTCACCTGGCCTCCTCTCTCCAGTCCACTCTATCCAGTCCTCCGTCACCTGGCCTCCTCTCTCCAGTCCACTCTATCCAGTCCTCCGTCACCTGACCTACAGTCCACTCTATCCAGTCCTCCTTCACCTGACCTACAGTCCATTGTATCCAGTCCTCCTTCACCCGACCTACAGTCCATTCTATCCAGTCCTCCGTCACCTGGCCTACAGTCCACTCTATCCAGTCCTCCATCACCTGACCTACAGTCCACTCTATCCAGTCCTCAGTCACCTGGCCTCCTCTCTACAGTCCACTCTACCCAGTCCTCCGTCACCTGACCTACAGTCCACTCTATCCAGTCCTCCGTCACCTGACCTACAGTCCACTCTATCCAGTCCTCCGTCACCTGACCTACAGTCCACTCTATCCAGTCCTCCGTCACCTGACCTACAGTCCACTCTATCCAGTCCTCCGTCACCTGACCTACAGTCCACTCTATCCAGTCCTCCGTCACCTGACCTACAGTCCACTCTATCCAGTCCTCCGTCACCTGACCTACAGTCCACTCTATCCAGTCCCTCCGTCACCTGACCTCCTCTCTACAGTCCACTCTATCCAGTCCTCCGTCACCTGACCTCCTCTCTACAGTCTACTCTATCCAGTCCTCCGTCACCTGACCTCCTCTCTACAGTCTACTCTATCCAGTCCTCCGTCACCTGACCTCCTCTCTACAGTCTACTCTATCCAGTCCTCCGTCACCTGACCTCCTCTCTACAGTCTACTCTATCCAGTCCTCCGTCACCTGACCTCCTCTCTACAGTCTACTCTATCCAGTCCTCCGTCACCTGACCTCCTCTCTACAGTCTACTCTATCCAGTCCTCCGTCACCTGACCTCCTCTCTACAGTCTACTCTATCCAGTCCTCCGTCACCTGACCTCCTCTCTACAGTCTACTCTATCCAGTCCTCCGTCACCTGACCTCCTCTCTACAGTCTACTCTATCCAGTCCTCCGTCACCTGACCTACAGTCCACTCTATCCAGTCCTCCGTCACCTGACCTACAGTCCACTCTATCCAGTCCTCCGTCACCTGACCTACAGTCCACTCTATCCAGTCCTCCGTCACCTGACCTACAGTCAACTCTATCCAGTCCTCCGTCACCTGACCTACAGTCCACTCTATCCAGTCCTCCGTCACCTGACCTACAGTCCACTCTATCCAGTCCTCCGTCACCTGACCTACAGTCCACTCTATCCAGTCCTCCGTCACCTGACCTACAGTCCACTCTATCCAGTCCTCCGTCACCTGGCCTCCTCTCTCCAGTCCACTCTATCCAGTCCTCCGTCACCTGACCTACAGTCCACTCTATCCAGTCCTCCTTCACCTGACCTACAGTCCATTCTATCCAGTCCTCCTTCACCTGACCTACAGTCCATTCTATCCAGTCCTCCGTCACCTGGCCTACAGTCCACTCTATCCAGTCCTCCATCACCTGACCTACAGTCCACTCTATCCAGTCCTCAGTCACCTGGCCTCCTCTCTACAGTCCACTCTACCCAGTCCTCCGTCACCTGACCTACAGTCCACTCTATCCAGTCCTCCGTCACCTGACCTACAGTCCACTCTATCCAGTCCTCCGTCACCTGACCTACAGTCCACTCTATCCAGTCCTCCGTCACCTGACCTACAGTCCACTCTATCCAGTCCTCCGTCACCTGACCTACAGTCCACTCTATCCAGTCCTCCGTCACCTGACCTACAGTCCACTCTATCCAGTCCTCCGTCACCTGACCTCCTCTCTACAGTCCACTCTATCCAGTCCTCCGTCACCTGACCTCCTCTCTACAGTCTACTCTATCCAGTCCTCCGTCACCTGACCTCCTCTCTACAGTCTACTCTATCCAGTCCTCCGTCACCTGACCTCCTCTCTACAGTCTACTCTATCCAGTCCTCCGTCACCTGACCTCCTCTCTACAGTCTACTCTATCCAGTCCTCCGTCACCTGACCTCCTCTCTACAGTCTACTCTATCCAGTCCCTCCGTCACCTGACCTCCTCTCTACAGTCTACTCTATCCAGTCCTCCGTCACCTGACCTCCTCTCTACAGTCTACTCTATCCAGTCCTCCGTCACCTGACCTCCTCTCTACAGTCTACTCTATCCAGTCCTCCGTCACCTGACCTCCTCTCTACAGTCTACTCTATCCAGTCCTCCGTCACCTGACCTACAGTCCACTCTATCCAGTCCTCCGTCACCTGACCTACAGTCCACTCTATCCAGTCCTCCGTCACCTGACCTACAGTCCACTCTATCCAGTCCTCCGTCACCTGACCTACAGTCAACTCTATCCAGTCCTCCGTCACCTGACCTACAGTCCACTCTATCCAGTCCTCCGTCACCTGACCTACAGTCCACTCTATCCAGTCCTCCGTCACCTGACCTACAGTCCACTCTATCCAGTCCTCCGTCACCTGACCTACAGTCCACTCTATCCAGTCCTCCGTCACCTGACCTACAGTCCACTCTATCCAGTCCTCCGTCACCTGGCCTCCTCTCTCCAGTCCACTCTATCCAGTCCTCCGTCACCTGACCTACAGTCCACTCTATCCAGTCCTCCGTCACCTGACCTACAGTCCACTCTATCCAGTCCTCCTTCACCTGACCTACAGTCCATTCTATCCAGTCCTCCGTCACCTGGCCTACAGTCCACTCTATCCAGTCCCTCCATCACCTGACCTACAGTCCACTCTATCCAGTCCTCAGTCACCTGGCCTCCTCTCTACAGTCCACTCTACCCAGTCCCTCCGTCACCTGACCTACAGTCCACTCTATCCAGTCCTCCGTCACCTGACCTACAGTCCACTCTATCCAGTCCTCCGTCACCTGACCTACAGTCCACTCTATCCAGTCCTCCGTCACCTGACCTACAGTCCACTCTATCCAGTCCTCCGTCACCTGACCTACAGTCCACTCTATCCAGTCCTCCGTCACCTGACCTACAGTCCACTCTATCCAGTCCTCCGTCACCTGACCTACAGTCCACTCTATCCAGTCCTCCGTCACCTGACCTCCTCTCTACAGTCTACTCTATCCAGTCCTCCGTCACCTGACCTCCTCTCTACAGTCTACTCTATCCAGTCCTCCGTCACCTGACCTCCTCTCTACAGTCTACTCTATCCAGTCCTCCGTCACCTGACCTCCTCTCTACAGTCTACTCTATCCAGTCCTCCGTCACCTGACCTCCTCTCTACAGTCTACTCTATCCAGTCCTCCGTCACCTGACCTCCTCTCTACAGTCTACTCTATCCAGTCCTCCGTCACCTGACCTCCTCTCTACAGTCTACTCTATCCAGTCCTCCGTCACCTGACCTCCTCTCTACAGTCTACTCTATCCAGTCCTCCGTCACCTGACCTCCTCTCTACAGTCTACTCTATCCAGTCCTCCGTCACCTGACCTCCTCTCTACAGTCTACTCTATCCAGTCCTCCGTCACCTGACCTCCTCTCTACAGTCTACTCTATCCAGTCCTCCGTCACCTGACCTACAGTCCACTCTATCCAGTCCTCCGTCACCTGACCTACAGTCCACTCTATCCAGTCCTCCGTCACCTGACCTACAGTCCACTCTATCCATCCTCCGTCACCTGACCTACAGTCCACTCTATCCAGTCCTCCGTCACCTGACCTACAGTCAACTCTATCCAGTCCTCCGTCACCTGACCTACAGTCCACTCTATCCAGTCCTCCGTCACCTGACCTACAGTCCACTCTATCCAGTCCTCCGTCACCTGACCTACAGTCCACTCTATCCAGTCCTCCGTCACCTGACCTACAGTCCACTCTATCCAGTCCTCCGTCACCTGACCTACAGTCCACTCTATCCAGTCCTCCGTCACCTGGCCTCCTCTCTCCAGTCCACTCTATCCAGTCCTCCGTCACCTGACCTACAGTCCACTCTATCCAGTCCTCCTTCACCTGACCTCCTCTCTACAGTCCACTCTATCCAGTCCTCCGTCACCTGACCTCCTCTCTACAGTCCACTCTATCCAGTCCTCCGTCACCTGACCTCCTCTCTACAGTCCACTCTATCCAGTCCTCCGTCACCTGACCTCCTCTCTACAGTC
This sequence comes from Bufo gargarizans, assembly GCF_014858855.1. Lineage (NCBI taxonomy): Eukaryota > Metazoa > Chordata > Amphibia > Anura > Bufonidae > Bufo > Bufo gargarizans. The sequence goes on from NC_058081.1 coordinate 712,926,476, forward strand.
TACTCTATCCAGTCCTCCGTCACCTGACCTCCTCTCTACAGTCTACTCTATCCAGTCCTCCGTCACCTGACCTCCTCTCTACAGTCTACTCTATCCAGTCCTCCGTCACCTGACCTACAGTCCACTCTATCCAGTCCTCCGTCACCTGACCTACAGTCCACTCTATCCAGTCCTCCGTCACCTGACCTACAGTCCACTCTATCCAGTCCTCCGTCACCTGACCTACAGTCCACTCTATCCAGTCCTCCGTCACCTGACCTACAGTCCACTCTATCCAGTCCTCCGTCACCTGGCCTCCTCTCTCCAGTCCACTCTATCCAGTCCTCCGTCACCTGACCTACAGTCCACTCTATCCAGTCCTCCTTCACCTGACCTCCTCTCTACAGTCCACTCTATCCAGTCCTCCGTCACCTGACCTCCTCTCTACAGTCCACTCTATCCAGTCCTCCGTCACCTGACCTCCTCTCTACAGTCCACTCTATCCAGTCCTCCGTCACCTGACCTCCTCTCTACAGTCTACTCTATCCAGTCCTCCGTCACCTGACCTCCTCTCTACAGTCTACTCTATCCAGTCCTCCGTCACCTGACCTCCTCTCTACAGTCTACTCTATCCAGTCCTCCGTCACCTGACCCTCCTCTCTACAGTCTACTCTATCCAGTCCTCCGTCACCTGACCTCCTCTCTACAGTCTACTCTATCCAGTCCTCCGTCACCTGACCTCCTCTCTACAGTCTACTCTATCCAGTCCTCCGTCACCTGACCTCCTCTCTACAGTCTACTCTATCCAGTCCTCCGTCACCTGACCTCCTCTCTACAGTCTACTCTATCCAGTCCTCCGTCACCTGACCTCCTCTCTACAGTCTACTCTATCCAGTCCTCCGTCACCTGACCTCCTCTCTACAGTCTACTCTATCCAGTCCTCCGTCACCTGACCTCCTCTCTACAGTCTACTCTATCCAGTCCTCCGTCACCTGACCTCCTCTCTACAGTCTACTCTATCCAGTCCTCCGTCACCTGACCTCCTCTCTACAGTCTACTCTATCCAGTCCTCCGTCACCTGACCTCCTCTCTACAGTCTACTCTATCCAGTCCTCCGTCACCTGACCTCCTCTCTACAGTCTACTCTATCCAGTCCTCCGTCACCTGACCTCCTCTCTACAGTCTACTCTATCCAGTCCTCCGTCACCTGACCTCCTCTCTACAGTCTACTCTATCCAGTCCTCCGTCACCTGACCTCCTCTCTACAGTCTACTCTATCCAGTCCTCCGTCACCTGACCTCCTCTCTACAGTCTACTCTATCCAGTCCTCCGTCACCTGACCTCCTCTCTACAGTCTACTCTATCCAGTCCTCCGTCACCTGACCTCCTCTCTACAGTCTACTCTATCCAGTCCTCCGTCACCTGACCTCCTCTCTACAGTCTACTCTATCCAGTCCTCCGTCACCTGACCTCCTCTCTACAGTCTACTCTATCCAGTCCTCCGTCACCTGACCTCCTCTCTACAGTCTACTCTATCCAGTCCTCCGTCACCTGACCTCCTCTCTACAGTCTACTCTATCCAGTCCTCCGTCACCTGACCTCCTCTCTACAGTCTACTCTATCCAGTCCTCCGTCACCTGACCTCCTCTCTACAGTCCACTCTATCCAGTCCTCCGTCACCTGGTCTCTTTTCTACAGTCCGCTCTATCCAGTCCTCCGTCACCTGGTCTCTTTTCTACAGTCCGCTGGCATTACAGTCAGAGATCTCTCGTGTCCTCTACTTTTTTCCATCCCAGCAAGAATTATGAGGCGATGGGACCAGCTGCTGCAGGCAGCCATCTCTGGATTCAGCTGGCTGCATATTCCACATTATTCTTTCATTAAAAGGGGTTCATCATTGTTATACATCATCCATGCCGAACCTCCTCTATGTGCTGCACACTGCTATCAGGGCAGTTCTGCACCAGAGTCTGGAGCTGCTCCATAGGGGAGTGTGAGAAGTTCTCAGATTGGGCAATCCCACATAACTGCTCAAATTAGTATGGTCGGGGTCGCTGGGCACTGGGTGGGCTTTCCTATTTTGTGCTCTGAGTCACCTCCTTCTTCCTATATCTGCACAATATCCCCAGGACTGGATGTGAAGGGTTAATCTTGGGCTCTCTTCTCACTGGCAATCTTCTCTTCCACCATACATACTGATGGGTTCTGATGACCTCCTCGCTGATTTGGGGATTTGTGTCCATACGCACTCAATTACATTACACTTGATCTCCTTGCAATAAGAGGTAAATGCCACTCCGAATAGAAAAACAGATGTTCTTATCACAGTCAGAGGGATTCGCTCAAGCTCTGTTTCCATCATGGGTCCATCAGAGACAGAAGTCTATGGCAGCTTGATTCCAAAGCTCTGGAGATCACCGGGGATTTCTCTGGATTTTGCTCAAATCATTCATCCATCGATCCTGACTGATCTCTCCGCTCCTGATCCACAGTAGTTCTGGCCGGTGATGAATGGGGCCTGGTTTCCTCCAGACGTGGCATTCTGGTCTAGGCTTCAGTTTCTGAATCCTATAAGTGTCTTTGGGCAGGCTGTCACGCGTCTTCTGTCAGTGCAGTGCAGCAGACGAGCATGTCATCCTGGCAGTTTCTCTCACCTATGGAGGTGACCGTTGGCTCTTAGTCACCTCCCTGACCCCCTCCTTGGGTCATCACTGAATTCACTTGGATCATTAATGATGCAGGAAGTTTTATTTTTTTACCTTTCTCAGATCCAGAATCTGAGATCTACAGACTGTTCCTTGGCTCTACCTTGTCCTTGGCTCTTTTTCTTACCACTGCCATCACTGGGCCCTGTCCCGTCCCACATCCAGCCTACTTACCACAGGTGGACTTCAAACACATCCTACAAACATCTGTGGATGATGAAAGGAAATCAAGCTCCTGGGGGTGTGAATACTTCTGTGACCGTGCACAGATGTCCACAATCCTAGGGTGAATGTTATCTGTGATAGGGCAGTGACAGGACATAATGCGGATTAAGTGAAGGGTGTGAATACTTTGTAAATGCCCAGTAAAATATCTCCATGACTAACCTATGCTTCCCTATAGTGTGGATCCCACTGACCAAAAGAAAACTGCCTGCTATGACATTGACGTGGAAGTAGAAGATCCACTAAAGGGACAGATGAGTAGTTTTCTCTTATCCACCGCCAACCAGCAAGAGATCTCTGCCCTGGATAATAAGGTAATCTGAATGGTGGACGTGGCGACAGTAATCCTAACGGTGGGGCGGACATGTTGACTGTAATCTTAGTTGTATAATATCATACAGGCGGACAGTAAGGGCAGATCAACGGCCATTAAGTCCTCCTGCTTGACAGCTGTCTGACAGGGTATCCAGAGCTTGACATTGATTTTTAGCCGTCGTCACTTGACGTTTGTGTTCTGGTCCTTGTCAGAGAAATAACACTTTCATTTTTGGATGTTGTGTTTGGCCAAACGTGGTATTGCTACTGGCAAATCTAATGAGTGGCCTCCATCTCATGTGCATAGCGGCTTCATTGTGAAGGTGGAATATTCTCGGCAGAGCTGAAATCTGCTGCTCATGATCAACATGAACATCGCAGAGCTGTAAGTCCTGTCACGTACAATGGGCTGACAGTAGATGACTTCTGGTGGAGCACACGTAGCTGGACATATACATTGGAACGTTCTTTCAACAGTTATATCTCCTGACCCTCCCCTCCATACACATGCATGCTTGACCAAAGATGCATGAGTTCTGAACATTCTGAAGTCAGAAACATCGATCCCTATCTCTCTCGACCACCAATGTTAGGGGAGAGTGTATGGCAGCATATCTACTGTGTATGGCAGCATAACCTGAACCTCTGTGCCAGTCCCCTTCCACCCAGGTTGGTTTTAGGATGAGTTTCAGTTCATCAGGGATGACTTACCACACGTCTTCTCGGTGCGAGGCTCTCACATCATGACTTGTTGGGGTACTTGCTGGATCTACACTGCTGACTTTTTTTTTTTAGATTCATGAGACAATTGAATCCATAAACCAACTGAAGATACAACGAGACTTTATGTTGAGCTTCTCTAGAGATCCAAAGGGTTATATCCAGGACTGGCTCTTGTCCCAGAGCAGAGACCTCAAGGTAACAACATTGATGGTTGTTCTTCTAGCCCTCTCCGGCTGTATGTCTGTAAAGCTGTCATGAGAACTGTATAGCATGGCGGCACTGCCTTTCCTGGGTCATCACTGCTTCTCTCACGGTGGTGGACTTACTAACAGATCTTCCACTTATTAGATTATGACAGATGTGGTGGGGAACCCAGAGCAGGAGAGGAGAGCCGACTTCTACCAGGAGCCTTGGTCCCAGGAGGCTGTGAGCCGCTACTTTTACTGCAAGGTGAGACCTGTCTAATCTCATTTGTAGTTTTCACATTTGGTCAAAACACTAAGGGGAGATTTATCAAACTGGAGGAAAGTAGAACTGGCTTAGTCGCCCATGGTAACCAATCGGAGTCCACCTTTCATATTTCACAGCTCCCGATTGGTTGCTATAGGCGACTAAGCCCGTTCTGCTTTACACCAGTTTGATAAATCTCCCCCTAAATGTATGGGTTAACAAAAGGATCACAGCAGCATGGCCGGCATGTTCAGCGTTCTAAAAAAGACCGCACAATGAAATGTCTCGACCCAGCCCGGAACGCACCAGCCACGTCAGGACCACAGATCCACAGCGGTCCCAGGAACAGTAGTAGATAACAAATAGATCACAGCAGCATGGCCGGCATGTTCAGCGTTCTAAAAAAGACCCCACAATGAAATGTCTCGACCCAGCCCGAAACACACCAGCCACGTCAGGACCACAGATCCACAGCGGTCCCAGGAACAGTAGTAGATAACAAAAGGATCACAGCAGCATGGCCGGCATGTTCAGCGTTCTAAAAAAGACCCCACAATGAAATGTCTCGACCCAGCCCGAAACACACCAGCCACGTCAGGACCACTGATCCACAGCGGTCCCAGGAACAGTAGTAGATAACAAATAGATCACAGCAGCATGGCCGGCATGTTCAGCGTTCTAAAAAAGACCCCACAATGAAATGTCTCGACCCAGCCCGAAACACACCAGCCACGTCAGGACCACAGATCCACAGCGGTCCCAGGAACAGTAGTAGATAACAAAAGGATCACAGCAGCATGGCCGGCATGTTCAGCGTTCTAAAAAAGACCCCACAATGAAATGTCTCGACCCAGCCCGAAACACACCAGCCACGTCAGGACCACAGATCCACAGCAGTCCCAGGACCAGTAGTAGATAACCAAAGGATCACAGCAGCATGGCCGGCATGTTCAGCGTTCTAAAAAAGACCCCACAATGAAATGTCTCGACCCAGCCCGAAACACACCAGCCACGTCAGGACCACTGATCCACAGCGGTCCCAGGAACAGTAGTAGATAACAAATAGATCACAGCAGCATGGCCGGCATGTTCAGCGTTCTAAAAAAGACCCCACAATGAAATGTCTCGACCCAGCCCGAAACACACCAGCCACGTCAGGACCACAGATCCACAGCGGTCCCAGGAACAGTAGTAGATAACAAATAGATCACAGCAGCATGGCCGGCATGTTCAGCGTTCTAAAAAAGACCGCACAATGAAATGTCTCGACCCAGCCTGGAACGCACCAGCCACGTCAGGACCACAGATCCACAGCAGTCCCAGGAACAGTAGTAGATAACCAAAGGGTCACAGCAGCATGGCCGCGGTGTCTATTTATTGGAAGCCAAGAGTGCACACACAAATAGGTACCACGTTTCGGCTACGCAGTAGCCTCTATCAAGTATACAAGTACTAAGAATTGTCAGTCGTATATACACATAAATGACCTCTCCTGTTACACTAGAGCCAATCAAAGGAGGTTCAACCCAATCAACACATGTGACAGAACCGGCCCAAACTGCAGTCAGGCTGTCTGATTCCTATAAATGTGTACCTGATACCACATTGAATCCCATCCCATCAAGCGTATTGCGCATGTCAGTGACGTCACCGCATCGTCATATGGGCATGCCGCCGTCCAGGGCACCTCATGTTGCCACCACAGGACCCACTGAAGGTTTTGTATTTCTGTTTTGCATATGGGGGATGTAGGACCTTGCGCCTGTCATGTGACGGTCACGTGATTCGATGACGCGTGACTCACGTGACTTCTGTCATTGGATGCGCACGCTGATTGGCAATATGAGGTGCCCTGGACGGCGGCACGCCCATATGACGATGCGGTGACGTCACTGACATGCCCAATAACGCTTGATGGGATTCAATGTGGTATCGGGTACACATTTATCTTACTAGGAATCAGACAGCCTGACTGCAGTTTGGGCCGGTTCTGTCACGTGTGTTGATTGGGTTGAACCTCCTTTGATTGGCTCTAGTGTAACAGGAGAGGTCATTTATGTGTATATACGACTGCCAATTCTTAGTACTTGTATAGTTGATAAAGGCGTAGCCGAAACGTGGTACCTATTTGTGTGTGCACTCTTGGCTTCCAATAAATAGACACCGCGGCCATGCTGCTGTGACCCTTTGGTTATCTACTACTGTGGGACTGCTGTGGATCTGTGGTCCTGACGTGGCTGGTGCGTTCCGGGCTGGGTCCGGAGGTTCATTTGTGCTGCTCTGCAACTTTTCCATCTCCTAAACGTATGGTCTTTTTTAGAACGCTGGACAAGCCGCATGAACAGATTACAAAAAAAATCAGGAAAGCAACCATAAACCATCAGCAAGCAGGACTGAAAAAAGGATTGGTCCCCTTCCGAATGTTAATGCTCCCTTTAATTTTCTGTCTCTACCATTTCTTGAAGACTATCAGCCTGAGGAAAATCTGCTTAACTGAGGTTCTCTTATCCTTGAGTCCGAGGTGGCACCACTGGGTAAGCAATTCCTTCCTGAGAAAGGACAAACCCTACTAAAAAGTAGAAAGCAGAAAATGGTAGACATGGAAGACCTCACAACCGTGGCAGCTCCCCCACAGCTGTGACATAAACCTGTCAATGATAGCTGCAGATAATTGTATCCATCGGGATACTGCTGCCTCCGACTCAAGGAAAAGACAATTTCAGGTAAGCAAAGTTTCCTGTTCCTCAGGGAGGGGGGGGGTCTTGCACAGCAGCACTGTAGACACTTGTGCCAAAGGCAACGCACTCAGACGTCCAACTTGTAATGTTTTATGAAGGTTCGGGCTGAAGCTCACAGTCACCTGCAACAGCATCTCTCCAGTTACTGCCCATGAAGCCGAGATAGATCTAGTAGGGTGGGCATGAATACGTCAGGATTCGGAATTCCATCCAAAGTATAGCATGAGGCATTTTCCTCCTTCATCCGTTTTCCAAGGGCGCTCTACTAACTGCTAGTCTCTTCCTGACACCAAAATACTGGACAGTCTCTTGGATTGCCCAAAGGTTAGATCTCTCCAGTCACAGGCAAATTATTTCTTAACATCCAAGGGCAGCAGAGCTGAAGATGATGGTGGAAAAGAAGGTCAATATATTTCTTGATTTCTATTTGCATCGGGGGCATCTTTGGGAGGAGGGCTGGAACTATCCTAAGGCACAGTCGGGAAGGATCCTGAGCTAAGGGTCTCGCGAAGAGAGGGCCTGCAATTCACTCCCTTCCATAGAACCAGATCCAGAATGTTAGTTTTAAAGATCAAATAAAACATGACATAAGGCGAGTCAAGGCCAAAAAGGATTGATTGTCAGTACACTGGCTGCCCTGCCTGATCTTAAACAGCTGGACATGAGAAGAAGTGAAGGAAACAAGTGGAGAACTCTCCAGGAAAGGGAGAAGATGTCCAGAGGTACAAGGTTTCCAGGATCAACCAACCCTAGTAAACCACACACTGGCTGTTGGGGCTGATCATGCTGAGCAAAAAACAGCTGCAGAGAAATCAGCGTCTTTATTCATATGCAAATGAGAAGTTGGAGCACCAGGAGGTGGGGCTGAATCCTTTGAGCACTGCCTTGTAACACTCCCCCCCCCCCCTAACCCTTAATTGTCAAGGCTAGACATCAGTATGTTGAGGGCAGAGCTGTGTCCTAGCATCTACATATCATATGCACTATGTACTATAGCTTCACCACACTGACGGATCTGCTCAGAAAGCTCCTCTACATATCACTGCTTTATTCACAGACACAATGTTTGATTATACAGACACTAGTAATATGTGTTACTCTATAGGTATAGGAAAGACATGCTGAGGGCAGAGCGGTGTCCTAGCATCTCCTATATCATATACACTATGTACTATAGCTTCACCACACTGAGATCTGCTCAGAAAGCTCTTCTACATATCACTGCTTTATTCACAGACACAATATCTGATTATACAGACACTAGTAATATGTGTTACTCTATAAGTATAGAAAAGACATGCTGAGGTCAGAGCTGTGTCCTAGCATCTCCATATACACTATGTACTATAGCTTCACCACACTGACATCTGCTCAGAAAGCTCATCTACAGATCACTGCTTTATTCACAGACACAATGTTTGATTATACAGACACTAGTAATATGTGTTACTCTATAGGTATAGGAAAGACATGCTGAGGGCAGAGCGGTGTCCTAGCATCTCCATATACACTATGTACTATAGCTTCACCACACTGACATCTGCTCAGAAAGCTCATCTACATATCACTGCTGTATTCACAGACACAATATATGATCATACAGATACTAGAAATATGTGTTATCTTAGAAGTATAGGAAAGACATGCTGAGGGCAGAGCTGTGTACTAGCATCTACATATCATATACACTATGTACTACAGCATCATCACACTGACATCTGCTCAGAAAGCTCATCCACATATCACTGCTTTATTCACAGACACAATGTTTGATTATACAGACACTAGTAATATGTGTTACTCTATAGGTATAGGAAAGACATGCTGAGAGCAGAGCTGTGTCCTAGCATCTACATATCATATACACTATGTACTATAGCTTCACCACACTGAGATCTGCTCAGAACGATCATCTACATATCACTGCTGTATTCACAGACACAATATATGATTATACAGACACCAGTAATATGTGTTACTCTATAAGTATAGAAAAGACATGCTGAGGGCAGAGCTGTGTCCTAGCATCTACATATCATATACACTATGTACTATAGCTTCACCACACTGACATCTGCTCAGAACGATCATCTACATATCACTGCTGTATTCACAGACACAATATATGATTATACAGACACCAGTAATATGTGTTACTCGAAGTATAGGAAAGACATGCTGAGGGCTACTGGCATTACAGTGATTGGCTGGCCGGAACGCGTCATTGGGTGCTATAAAGCACCCGATGACACGTGTTCTGCTCAGTCTTAGTCAGGGAGAGTTGAGCATAGGAAGGGAAAGACTGTAGGGAGTAGAGTTGTTGCGATACCAAAATTTTTTATTCGGTTTCGATACCATGAAAAAGTATTGCGGTACTCGATACCACGCGAAAAAAATAAACCAGAAAAGCCACGTGCATTCCGCATTTTAAAAAATGCCGAATCGCGCCGTTTTTATTTATTTTTTCTGTTCCGGCGTTCACCACGTAGATTTTTTTAAAAAAATATTTTAATAGTTAGTTTGGACTTTTCTGATGTGGCAATATGTAATATGTTTATTATTTATATATTTTATATGTGAAATTGGGAAAAGGGGGTGATTTATACTTCATATTTTGGTGGGGGTTTTTTTACTTTTTTTTTTTTACACTTTTTATTTAATAACTATTTCCCCCTTAGGGGCTAGAACCTGGGATCTGTCATCCCTTGTCCTATTCAGCCTGATAGATCTCTATCAGGGTGAATAGGACTTCACACTGTCCCTGCTGCTCTGTGCACACAGCATCAGGGATGTTACCATGGCAACCAGGGCTTCTGTGGTGTCCTGGCTGCCATGGTAACCGATCGGAGCCCCAGGCTGGGGCTCTGATCAGAAGCTGCCACTGCACCACCAATGAGGGGGAGGGGAGAGGACCCTGTGCCCACTGCCACCAATGATTTTAATAGGATGGGGGGTTGAGGGGGGCCGGCGCACTGTGCCACCAATGATAATGGCCCCTTTATACAGGAGGCGGGTACTGGCAGATCAGCGGCAGTTAACCCCTTAGGTGCCGCACCTGAGGGGTTAACTGCCGCTGATCGCAGCTCCCTGTCAGGGGCAGGGTGCCGGCAATGCGATTCTGCTGCCGGCACCCGCCTCCTGTATTATGTGTTAAAGACTGACTGACTACTTTTATATGGGACTCTAGACTTTCACTATCAGGCCACACAGAGCGGTGCCCAGCGATGTCCCAGCACTCACCATTAGTCCTGGGCGCCGCTCCGTTCACCTGCAGTGCCCCATTACTGTCTCATCTCCTGCTCCACAGCTGCTGCTTACTATCGGAGTGATGGGAGGAGACATCAGCTTCACTAGTGGGCGTTCCTTCTCCCTGGCTGTAGCGCTGTCCAATCGCAGCGCAGGAAGAAGGAACGCCCACTAGTGAAGCTGCTGTCTCCTCCCATCGCTCCGATAGTAATCAGCAGCATGTGGAGCAGGAGACAGTAATGGAGCACTGCGGGCGAACGGAGCGGCGCCCAGGACTAATGGTGAGTGCTGGGACATCGCTGGGCGCCGCTCTGTGTGGGAATAGTCCCATCATTGGTGGCTCAGTGCGCCCGCCTCTCCTCCGCCCCTCTCGTCTCATTGGTGGCGCAGTGCGCCCGCCCCTCCTCCGCCCCTCTCTTCTCATTGGTGGCAGCGGCAGCAGCACAGGGGGGAGGGAGGACAGCTTCCTTCTCCCTGTGCTGCTGAGAGAACATGAGCGCGCCGATAGCAGCGCGCTCATGTTCAGAGATACTAGACTGCGCAGAAGCGCAGCCCAGTATGGGAAAAACTGAAATCCCGGTATCGTATTGAAAATTTTGATACACGCAACAATCTTAGTAGGGAGTGTTTTTTAAAAGATTTTATCAGAAAAACTTTTCAGAGACCCAAAAGTCCTTTTAAGGACTATTGTGTGTGACCGCAGCAATATATATTTTTAGCACATCCTGCGCTAAATAGCATCTAATACGCCGCTGCGGACAGTTAAATTATCTGCGCCACATCTCCTGTGTAAAGTGTAAAACAAAAAGGGGGGAGGTCAGCACATCCCAATGCGCAGGTGCACGTGGCTATGGCTGAAAATACACATCAAACACAAGGTGCAACAGCTCTCTACAAACCAAGTAAAGTGCAGGTATATTGTATTGCCAATGCTATGCTAATAACTTAGAGAAGCTTGGCAAATACATTTTGTACAAAGTTATTTGAGCCCGTCTGCCGCACGCCAAGGCGATCTCTATAAGACGGGTCCTAACACTACAGCTCACCTGTTGGGTGCCATAACAGCGACCATGAAATTCAGGAAGTGCAGGTCCCACACGCATGCTGGGCCCCTTTTGGTTTATATCTCTATGGTGCCAAAATGGCCTCCAATGAATCCAGGGACTACAAATACCAGCATGCATGCTGAGCAAACTATGTACTCGTGCTAATTAAAATCAGCCCATGACGCAAAACAGGCCACAGGAGTGCGCGACCAAATACGAGTCAGCCACAACTCCCATACAAACTACAAAGCAAAAAGGGGGGAGGGCAGCACATCTCCTGTGTAACGTGTGGACATCCCTAAAATATCTGTGACATCCAGTGCACTTTTTCAGTAGACTGTGTCCGCTGCGGACAGCGACATTACCAGTGCCACATCTCCTGTATAACGTTTCCTCATCCCAAATACCTGTGACATTCCCTGTAACTTTTTATTAGCCGCTGGGGACAGCATTGACGTTATCTGCAGTATATCTCCTGTGTGACGCTTCCACATCCCAAATACCTTTTTTTTTTAAATTTGCGCATACACTTCCAAATCCTGCGCTACTGTACGTGTGACAGACTTTCAAGCATATATCACATTTCATATGACGAAGACGAGCAGTAAGGGACGGGGAAGTGTCCGTGCTGCTGATGGTGCACGCTGAGGCCGTGGCCCTGGGTGCGGTGAAACTGCCTGCTGCCAGAGCACAAGAAACACACTCATCCAGGATACCGAGCTTCATGTCTGTTTGCAGGGCAGCTCAGGACACCACTCTTGAAGTCAGACCAGTGTGACCAGGTGGTCGGTTGGATTGCAGCAGATAATGCTTCCAGTCGGTTAAGCACCACCCTGTCTTCCACCAAGTCCAGTCTTGATATTCCTTCCTCCCACCATGGAGAGTCTGGCCAAACAAGTGATCCCACACTTGGATATTCCGAGGAGCTCTTTTCTGCGCCATTACTTGATTTGGCCTTCTCGCTAAGCCTGCTTGAAGAGGGATATGAGATCTTGTACCCTGATTGCCAAACTCTTGAGCATCCACAGTCACAAGAAGATGATGGTGGGGAACGGCAATTATTGTGTAATGAGGTGGATGATGATGAGACACAGTTGCCATTGAGTCAACCGCAATTACTGTCTCAAGAGGATGAGACACAGTTGTCAATCACTGAGGTTGTGGTTAGGTCACCAAGTCAGGAGGATGAGCAGAGTGAGGAAGTGGAAGAGGAGGTGGTGGATGATGAAGTCAGTGACCCAACCTTGGAAGGTGGAAAGCCGAGCGAGGACAGCAGTACAGAGGGGGAGGGTTCTGCAGCACCGCAACAGACTAAAAGAGGCAGTGGGGTGACAATAGGGAGAAGGCTGGCCACACCAAAGAGGCCTGCAACTGTTCCATGGAGCACCCCTTTGGGAAATCTCCCTTGCCAAGGGGTAGGTGTTGCGCAGTCTGGCGCTTTTTTGAGGAAAGTGCGGAAGACAAAATAATTTTAATTTGAAACCTGTGCCATACAAAATGAGCAGGGGCGTGAACACTAGCAACCTCACCACCACCAGCATGATCCGCCATATGGCATCAAAGCACCGTAATAGGTTGGCCGAACGCCTGTGTCCACAATCTGTGTCTGCGGGTCACACCACTGCCTCCTCTTCCCCTGTGTTACGTGCTGGCCAATCCCCTGTCGATAGCGCAGGCCTGGATACCCCCCGCCCTGCACCTGGACTTCGCAAGCACCATCATGTGGTCATCGTTACCCCAGACATTTGAAAGCAAGCGCAAATACCCATCCACCCACCCACAGGCCATAGCACTAAATGCGCTGATTTCCAAATTGCTGTCCCTGGAAATGTTGCCATTTAGGCTTGTGGACACTGAGGCCTTCCGCAGCCTTATGTCGGCGCCGTCCCGCGTTACACAGTCCCCAGCCGCCACTATTTTTCCCGGTGTGCCGTACCCGCCTTACACCAGCATGTGTCCCGTAACATCACCCGTGCCCTGACCAACGCAGTTACTGGGAGGGTCCACTTAAACACGGACACATGGACAAGTGCATTTGGCCAGGGACGCTACATTTCCCTGACGGCACACTGGGTGAACGTTGTGGAGGCCGGGAGCGAGTCGTGCCCTGGGATGGCACAGGTGCTATCGATGACAAGGATTGCGGGCCCTACATCGATTAGGGTTTCCGCTAGCACCTACGTTAGTCGCTCTAACTCTCACTTCTCCTCCTCCAACTCCGAATTATCCGCGTGCAGCACCAGTCAGTCATCAGCCTGTAGCTGGAAGCAGTGTAGCACTGCAGTGGAGAAGCGACAACAGGCCGTGCTGAAGCTGATCTGCTTAGGGGACAAACAGCACACCGCCGCAGAGCTGTGGCAGGGGATAAGAGACCAGACCGGGCTGTGGCTCTCGCCACTCAACCTAGAACGGCATGGTTGTGTCTGACAATGGCCGAAACTTGGTGGCGGCTTTGGAGCTCGGCCACCTGACACACATCCCATGCCTAGCCCACGTCTTCAACTTAGTGGTTCAACGGTTTCTCAAAATCTACCCCTCTGTCTGTTGGAATATTGTGGATTTTGGGGTACTTTTTAATGCATTATAAAAAAAAATGTGGTTTACTGTCCGGAAATGATTAGGTTACCAACAGTGTCTAACCTGATTAACTCCCAGTCAGAGGGGAGACATTGTACGTCCTGTATGGGGGTCTTTATACACAGTGTGGTTTTACTGTCTGGAGATGATTAGGTTACTACAGTGTCTAACCTGATTATCTCCCAGGCAGAGGGGGAGACATTGTACGTCCTGTATGGGGGTCTTTATACACAATGTGGTTTACTGTCTGGAGATGATTAGGTTACTACAGTGTCTAACCTGATTATCTCCCAGGCAGGGGGGAGACATTGTACATCCTGTATGGGGGTCTTTATACACAGTGTGGCTTTACTGTCTGGAGATGATTAGGTTACTACAGTGTCTAACCTGATTATCTCCCAGGCAGGGGGGAGACATTGTACATCCTGTATGGGGGTCTTTATACACAGTGTGGTTTTACTGTCTGGAGATGATTAGGTTACTACAGTGTCTAACCTGATTATCTCCCAGGCAGGGGGGAGACATTGTACGTTCTGTATGGGGGTCTTTATACACAATGTGGTTTACTGTCTGGAGATGATTAGGTTACTACAGTGTCTAACCTGATTATCTCCCAGGCAGAGGGGGAGACATTGTACATCCTGTATGGGGGTCTTTATACACAATGTGGTTTTACTGTCTGGAGATGATTAGGTTACTACAGTGTCTAACCTCATTATCTCCCAGTCAGGGGGGAGACATTGTACGTCCTGTATGGGGGTCTTTATACACAATGTGGTTTTACTGTCTGGAGATGATTAGGTTACTACAGTGTCTAACCTGATTATCTCCCAGTCAGGGGGGAGACATTGTACGTCCTGTATGGGGGTCTTTATACACAGTGTGGTTTTACTGTCTGGAGATGATTAGGTTACTACAGTGTCTAACCTGATTATCTCCCAGGCAGGGGGGAGACATTGTACGTCCTGTATGGGGGTCTTTATACACAATGTGGTTTTACTGTCTGGAGATGATTAGGTTACTACAGTGTCTAACCTCATTATCTCCCAGTCAGGGGGGAGACATTGTACGTCCTGTATGGGGGTCTTTATACACAATGTGGTTTTACTGTCTGGAGATGATTAGGTTACTACAGTGTCTGACCTCATTATCTCCCAGGCAGAGGGGGAACATTGTGTGGGAATGTCCCGGATTGTGTGATTATTTCCATTAGTCTGTGTGGTTGTCACGCAGTTCTCCATCAGGTCCCCACCCAAGGGAGGTCCCCTTCCATGGAGACTGGTATATAAGGCCAAGGGTGGCACCAATAAATGTTGATCTTCTTACCCTCTACTTGCAGCCCCGTCACGTGTTGTAGGGAACGGCTATATCACTACTAGCTCTTGTAAGAGATGCCCAGCTACTGGAAATCGCAACTCTGTTTGGAAGTCTCTGGAGAAGCTCTACAGTGCCACGCTGACCAGGGGAGAAGGACATCACCAATGGTAGATACCGTTACAGACAGCTTCAGCTGGTCTGTCAACGCTGCAGCAGCGCTTACAATTGCCAGCTCACCGACTGTTGTGCGGCGTGAGCACGCTCTGGAACTCCACGTTCCACATGTTGGCCGGGCTTTGTGAGCAGCAGAGGGCAGTAGTGGAATATCAGCTGCAACATGGTCGTCGCCTTTCCAGTCAGCTTCCACTCTTCACAAGCGAGGAGTGTCCTTGGATGTCTGACCTCTGTGAGGTTTTAAGAAACTTTTAAGAATCAACACAGATGGTGAGCGGCGATAACCCTATTATCAGCGTCACCGTCCCACTGCTGTGTCTACTCAAACGCTCGCTGCTCACAATTAGGGACGACGCTTTGCCTGTGGAAGAGGTGGAAATGGGGGAAGACATTACACAGGGTGACAGCCAGACCACCCTCCGTCCGTCTTCTCAGCGCAATTGGATGATGAGGAGGAGGAGCAGGAGACGGTTGCCTCCGCTACAGAGGGTAGTACCCATGGAAGTTTAATTCCATCTGTTCAGCGTGGATGGGCAGAGGATGAGGAGATTGAGACTGATCCTCCTGATGACGACAGCGAAGTCTTGCCTGTTGGTACTCTGGCACACATGGCTGACTTCATGTTAGGCTGCCTTTCCAGCGACCCGCGCGTTATACGCATTTTAGACAACACGGATTACTGGTTGTTCACCCTTCTCGACACCCGCTACAAAGAGAACTTCTCATCTCTCATTGCTGTGGTGGAGAGGACGAGCAAAATGGTGCAATACCAGAAGGTCCTTGTGGAAAAAATTGCTCCAAAAACTTTCATCTGACAACGCTGGCGGCAGAGTCCGTAGTTCCTTGGACAACCGAGGAGGAGAGACGAGGGGAACACACAGCAGTTCCAACAAAGGCAGGGCAACACTCTCCAAGGCCTGGGACACTTTCATGACACCCCGCCAGCACCCTCACCCTGATGCGCGGCCTACTGGCACAAGGAGGAAAAAAAATTGGAAGATGGTGCAGGAGTACATAGCATCGGCGTCAGCGTCCTCAGTGATCCCTCAGTGCCTTACAACTACTGGATGTCCAAGCTGGACACGTGGCACGAACTGCCGCTCTATGCCTTGGAGGTGCTGGCCTGCCCTGCCGCCAGCGTTTTGTCTGAGCCGGTATTTAGTGCTGCTGGTGGCATCATAACTGATAAGCATATCCGCCTGTCACCTGGAAATGCTGACAGGATGACTCTTATAAAAATGAACAAGGCCTGGATTGCCCCTGACTTCTCGACTCCACCAGAGGAGAGTGGATGAACATAAAGGCACTTTAAATATGTTGTTTTTAACCTTCTCCCGACCGCCTAACGCAGGGATTGCGTCCTGCGGGCGGCCGGGTTATTCCTCGTTGGCGCGCCATCTCGCGAGACGCAAGATTTCTTGTGAACGCGCATTCACAGGATCAGAAGGTAAACGAGTGTATCTACAGCCTGCCAGCGGCGATCATTCGCAGGCTGGCTGTAGATGCGATTTTTTTTTTTTTAACCCTTGAAAGGTATATCAGATGCTGTTTTGTTAACATCGTCTGATATACCTGCTCCTCTGGTGTCCCTTTTGCTTGGATTGACCACCAGAGGACACAGACAGCTCTGTATTAAGTAGCACCAAGCACCACACTACACTACACTACACCCCCCTCCCCTGTCACTTATTAACCATTTATTATCCCCCTGTCATTGATCACCCCCCGTAAGGCTCAATTCAGACGTCCGTATGTGTTTTGCGGACACCGCGGATCTGCAAAACACGGACACCGGCAATGTGCTTTCCGCATTCTGCGGATCCGTACATTGCCAGAACTATATAGAAAATGCCTTTTTTCTTGTCAGCAATTGCGGACAAGAATAGGACATGTTCTATAGGCTCTACAAAAAACGCAGTGTTCGCCTGATCAGGCCTGATCTTGTGCGCACACTTGCGTTCAGTCCGCCCCACCGCAGTGACAGAATATATTTTTTTCTGATCACTGCAAAAACACCGTAAAATCGCTGCGGCGCTATACAGATCACTTTTGAGGGACATGGCAAGTTCATAGAAGATTTAATTTTTTTGGGCACAAGTTAGCGGAAATATATATATATTTTTTTTTTTTTTTAAGTCTCATATTCCACTAACTTGTAACAAAAAATAGAATCTCACATGAACTCGCCGTACCCCTCACGGAATCCAAATGCGTAAAATTTTTAGACATTTTATATTCCAGACTTCTTCTCACGCTTTCGGGCCCCTAAAATGCCAGGGCAGTATAAATACCCCACATGTGACCCCATTTGGGAAATAAGTCACCCCAAGGTATTCCGTGAGGGGCATGGCGAGTTCCTAGAATATTATTTTTTTGGGCACAAGTTAGTGGAAAATGTTTTTTGTTTTTTTTTTCTCTTACAAAATCATTTTCTGCTAACTTGTGCCCAAAAATATATATATATATTTTTAGGAACTCACCATGCCCCTCAGGGAATACCTTGGGGTGACTTCTTTCCAAAATGGGGTCACATGTGGGGTATTTATACTGCCCTGGCATTTTAGGGGCCCTAAAGCGTGAGAAGTCGTATGGAATCCAAATGTCTAAAAATGCCCTCCTAAAAGGTACTCATTGGAATTTGGGCCCCTTTGCGCATCTAGGCTGCAATAAAGTGTCACACATGTGGTATCGCCGTACTCAGGAGAAGTTGGGCAATGTGTTTTGGGGTGTCATTTTACATATACCCATGCTGGGTGAGAGAAATATCTCTGTAAATGACAACTTAAAAAAAAAAAATTATACAAAGTTGTCAATTTACAGAGATATTTCTCTCACCCAGCATGGGTATATGCATTTCTTTTTATCAAAGACATGTAGAACAATACATTTTGAGAAAAATTTATATAGAAATGTAGTTTTATTTGAAAAATGTCTTTTTTTGCAAACATTTCGGTCAATTTCGATTTAATAACAAAAAAAGTAAAAATGTCAGCAGCAATGAAATGCCACCCAATGAAAGCTCTATTAGTGAGAAAAAAAGGAGGTAAAATTCATTTAGGTGGTAACTTCTATGACCGAGCAATGAACGGTGAAAGTAGTGTAGTGCAGAAGTGTAAAAAGTCGCCTGGTCATTAAGGGGGTTTAAGCTAGGGGGGGCTGAGGGGGTTAATGTAGTTAATAGACTGTATTCCCATGCACCCCTTCCACCACAAACAAGGGTATATGGTTGAATCTTCCTTTTCTCTTCCATCATATCAACATGCTTATTAGTCTGCCCTCGCTCCTAATGTTGTAGAGGGTCAGCTCACCAGCAGGCCCTCACCTACAATCTTTTACAGGGTCAGCTCACCAGCAGGCCCTCACCTACAATCTTTTACAGGGTCAGCTCACCAGCAGGCCCTCACCTACAATCTTTTACAGGGTCAGCTCACCAGCAGGCCCTCACCTACAATCTTTTACAGGGTCAGCTCACCTGCAGGCCCTCACCTACAATCTTTTACAGGGTCAGCTCACCAGCAGGCCCTCACCTACAATCTTTTACAGGGTCAGCTCACCAGCAGGCCCTCACCTACAATCTTTTACAGGGTCAGCTCACCAGCAGGTCCTCACCTACAATCTTTTACAGGGTCAGCTCACCTGAAGGTCCTTGCATATAATGTTATAGAGGGTCAGCTCACCAGCAGGCCCTCGCATATAATTTTTTTAGAGGGTCAGCTCACCTGCAGGCCTGCACCTAAAATCTTTGACAGGGTCAGCTCACCCTCAGGCCCTCACCTAATTATACCTAATAGGTAATTTGCACGCATGATGCCTTGCTTGGATGTGGTAGCTGTTTCTCAGGCTCCCTCTACGGAATCGAACCCTGATTCCCCGTTACCCATAGTCACCATGGTTTGCGCTGACAATAACATCAAAAGTTGATATGGTAGACATCCGAATGGAGCGTTGCCGTCACGGGGATGTGCGATCGGCCCCAAGTTATCTAGAGTCACCAAAGCGGAAGCAGGCCCTCACCCATAATGTTTTAGATGGTCAGATCAGCAGACCCTTGCTCCAAATGTTTTTGAGGGTCACCAGAAGGCCATCAATCATGTTTCAAGGCTGTGTATGACGCCCTCATTTATGTGTAATAAAGGGTGTATTGGTGTGCCGGTTCCTTGTAATTTTTGGCAGCACTTTCCATTAGTGCATCGGCTTTGAGTATAGGAGTCCCACTACCTGAACTATTGTGCCACAATGTTAATGAGGCCCTCCATTATGTGATATACAGGTTGTATCGGAGCCTCTTCCGTGTAATTTTTGGCAGCACTTGCACTTTATATACAAGTAAATATACAGGAAAGAATGTTTCCTAACTAATTTTCCTCTAAAATCATTTTTATCTTCGGTTGTGTGCGTATTATTGTCAGTCTGTAAAGGTGGCGCACTACTCGGACAACATGGTTCCCAGCAGCGACCTGGGAGTCCAAGATGCATCCAGACATCCTCCCTATGCTGTTCCTGAACCATTTTAGTGGTGTTTCCATCAATTTCTGACCTTTTACTATGAACCAGACGCCCTCCCCTCTTCAGAGTAGGTGTCTGGTTTAATTCTCAGGTTCTACCATTGACTTCCATTATACTCGGGTGCCCGGTAGAGCGCCCAAGCATCCCGATGTGTTCGGCCAAAGCATCCGAACACCCGAGCACTATTGTGCTCGATCAACACTAGTGTCCTAGCATCTACATATCATATACACTATGTACTATAGCGTCACCACACTGAGATCTGCTCAGAAAGCTCCTCTACATATCACTGCTTTATTCACAGACACAATATATGATTATACAGACACCAGTAATATGTGTTACTCTATAGGTATAGGAAAGACATGCTGAGGGCAGAGCTGTGTCCTAGCATCTCCATATCATATACACTATGTACTATAGCTTCACCACACTGAGATCTGCTCAGAAAGCTCCTCTACATATCACTGCTTTATTCACAGACACAATATATGATTATACAGACACCAGTAATATGTGTTATCTTATAAGTATAGGAAAGACATGCTGAGGGCAGAGCTGTGTGCTAGCATCTACATATCATATACACTATGTACTATAGCTTCACCACACTGACATCTGCTCAGAAAGCTCATGTACAGATCACTGCTTTATTCTCAGGCACAATATATGATCATACAGAAACCGGTAATATGTGATATCTTATAAGTATAGGAAAGACATGCTGAGGGTAGAGCTGTGTCCTAGCATCTACATATCATATACACTATGTACTATAGCTTCACCACACTGACATCTGCTCAACTACATATCACTGCTTTATTCACAGACACAATGTATATGGGGAGTGTGTAGAGCATAGGGGGTGTTACAAGGCAGTGCTCCAAGGATTCAGCCCCACCTCCTGGTGCTCCAACTTCTCATTTGCATATGAATAGAAACACAGATTTCTCTGCAGCAGTTTATCGTTCAGACAAAAGAAAAGCATTGTTTTAATCAGCATGATCAGCCCTAGCAGCCAGTGTGTCTGGTTTATTAGGGCTGATCGTTCTGGCAAAACAGCTTTTTGTTGGCTGACGTTGCCATCAGATCTAGCTGAGATTTGTCCTACCTCTAAACCAACATCTGGAGGACCATGGGAATGAGTTGACACTTGCCAGGCTTCAGTTCTGACCTGCTGAGATCTACAGAGATATTTCCCTTGCCCTGGATATGTATGGCTGACAGATCGGCAGACTGGCACATTCGAACTGAAGACATTGAAAACTGTTTCCCCTTCTTTGTTCAAGTACAAAAGTCACAAGATTGAATCCCCCTGAGCTTCTTCTTGAAGAGCAATAATGACTGAAGGTTCTACTGCTGGGAGATGAAGTCTTGGAAGTGTGTGAGGCCGAAACCTCTTCCTATCTGCTCTGTCTAGGTAAAAAAAAAAAAAAAAAAGAACTTTTTCCTCATTAAAGGGGTTGTCCAAGTTATTTTTATTGCTGACCTATTCTCAGGATATCATCAATATCAGATCGGCTGGGGTCCGGCGTCCCCGCCCATCAGCTGGTTGAAGAGAAGGCCGTGCCAGCGCTGCCTTCTCTTCATTGTTTACCTGCTCACCATCGCTAAAGCATAGGTGAGAAATGTAATTACAAGCCGTCCATTCACTTCTGTGGACGGCCCTGTAGTGGTCACTTCTGTGGACGGCCCTGTAGTGGTCACTTCTGTGGACGGCCCTGTAGTGGTCACTTCTGTGGACGGCCCTGTAGTGGTCACTTCTGTGGACGGCCCTGTAGTGGTCACTTCTGTGGACGGCCCTGTAGTGGTCACTTCTGTGGACGGCCCTGTAGTGGTCACTTCTGTGGACGGCCCTGTAGTGGTCACTTCTGTGGACGGCCCTGTAGTGGTCACTTCTGTGGACGGCCCTGTAGTGGTCACTTCTGTGGACGGCCCTGTAGTGGTCACTTCTGTGGACGGCCCTGTAGTGGTCACTTCTGTGGACGGCCCTGTAGTGGTCACTTCTGTGGACGGCCCTGTAGTGGTCACTTCTGTGGACGGCCCTGTAGTGGTCACTTCTGTGGACGGCCCTGTAGTGGTCACTTCTGTGGACGGCCCTGTAGTGGTCACTTCTGTGGACGGCCCTGTAGTGGTCACTTCTGTGGACGGCCCTGTAGTGGTCACTTCTGTGGACGGCCCTGTAGTGGTCACTTCTGTGGACGGCCCTGTAGTGGTCACTTCTGTGGACGGCCCTGTAGTGGTCACTTCTGTGGACGGCCCTGTAGTGGTCACTTCTGTGGACGGCCCTGTAGTGGTCACTTCTGTGGACGGGAGCTGTCCATTGAAGTGAATGGACAGCTTCTTGTAATTACACTGATCACCGTTGCGATGTCGATGGCGAACAGGTAAACAATGAAGAGAAGACAGAGCTGGCACAGAGCGCAGCCTTCTCTTCAACCAGCTGATTGGCGGGGACGTCGGACCCCCCCCCCCCCATCTGATATACATGAGCTATCCTGAGGATAGATCATGAATAAAAATAACTCGGGCAACCCCTTTAAGGCTCTTCAGCATCTTCTTAAGTTATTCTCCAAATAAATTATATACATTTTTGGAATGTCTTGCCTGGAGGTACCAGAACATTGCTGACCAAGAGGAACATCACTGCCTGTAATAAATCCCTGGAGGATCCCGAGCCATGAAGAGGATGTTCTGTGGTTGGAGGGGTTAGAAGTGCAGCTCCACGGACTGAATGTCTGAGAGGACACAATATAAAAGGTCCTGACCAGAACCCAATAGAAAAGCTGCAGCAAGACTGGGATCCAGAACACAAGAACAGATCTACATGTGAATGAGGGAATACAATATGAAAGTTCTGACCAGAACCCAATAGAAAAGCTGCAGCAAGACGGCGATCGAGAACACAAGAGCAGGTCTACACATGAATGAGGGAATACAATATGAAAGTTCTCACCAGAACCCAATAGAAAAGCCACTGCCAGACGGGGATCCAGAACACAAGAGCAGGTCTACACGTGAATGAGGGAATACAATATGAAAGTTCTGACCAGAACCCAATAGAAAAGCCACTGCCAGACAGGGATCCAGAACACAAGAGCAGGTCTACACGTGAATGAGGGAATACAATATGAAAGTTCTCACCAGAACCCAATAGAAAAGCCACTGCCAGACGGCGATCCAGAACACAAGAGCAGGTCTACACGTGAATGAGGGAATACAATATGAAAGTTCTCACCAGAACCCAATAGAAAAGCCACTGCCAGACGGTGATCCAGAACACAAGAGCAGGTCTACATGTGAATGAGGGAATACAATATGAAAGTTCTGACCAGAACCCAATAGAAAAGCTGCAGCAAGACGGCGATCGAGAACACAAGAGCAGGTCTACACATGAATGAGGGAATACAATATGAAAGTTCTCACCAGAACCCAATAGAAAAGCCACTGCCAGACGGTGATCCAGAACACAAGAGCAGGTCTACACGTGAATGAGGGAATACAATATGAAAGTTCTGACCAGAACCCAATAGAAAAGCCACTGCCAGACGGTGATCCAGAACACAAGAGCAGGTCTACACGTGAATGAGGGAATACAATATGAAAGTTCTGACCAGAACCCAATAGAAAAGCCACTGCCAGACAGGGATCCAGAACACAAGAGCAGGTCTACACGTGAATGAGGGAATACAATATGAAAGTTCTCACCAGAACCCAATAGAAAAGCCACTGCCAGACGGCGATCCAGAACACAAGAGCAGGTCTACACGTGAATGAGGGAATACAATATGAAAGTTCTCACCAGAACCCAATAGAAAAGCCACTGCCAGACGGGGATCCAGAACACAAGAGCAGGTCTACACGTGAATGAGGGAATACAATATGAAAGTTCTCACCAGAACCCAATAGAAAAGCCACTGCCAGACGGCGATCCAGAACACAAGAGCAGGTCTACACGTGAATGAGGGAATACAATATGAAAGTTCTCACCAGAACCCAATAGAAAAGCCACTGCCAGACGGAGATCCAGAACACAAGAGCAGGTCTACACGTGAATGTCTGAGGGGACACATTACTGATATACTTTTAAATGGTTGCTCCACCTTTAGGGGGCAGTTACTTTTTTACATCAGTACTGCAGGTATCACTTTGTGGCTGATTATTTCTGCAGTCCTTATTTCACGTGGTTAGATTTAACAATCACGTTAATAAATGACAGCCATTAATGGCACACGGCATCGATCAAATGACCATTTAAGTGTCCACTTTTGTCTATGATGCCTTCTCTTATACAGCTTGGCATTAAATGCACGTGTCCGTGTTTTCCGATTGCCAGAAAATGACCACATTATGACACCGTAATATAGCAGGAGAACCCTAGCCCCACAGGCTTACAGGCTAGAGGCCATGGGTGGGCAGCGGTTGGTGGTGCTTGATGCTCCTGTAACCTCGTGTTGGTGCATCGTAGATAATGGCTATTGCAGTAAAGCCGCGGCCTAATAGAACTTAGGACCTTATTTCCAGATCTGCCTTTGTTCCAGCAATAGATGTTTTTATCCTCTGAAAATCCAGTTTATTTGGTATGCAAATGAGCCAGTAAGGTGCCCAGTGGGGCGTCACCCTTGCAGGAAGGAGCCCAGAGGGGCGTCACTCTTGCAGGAAGGAGCCCAGAGGGGCGTCACTTTTGCAGGAAGGAGCCCAGAGGGGCGTCACTTTTGCAGGAAGGAGCCCAGAGGGGCGTCACCATTGCAGGAAGGAGCCCAGAGGGGCGTCACCATTGCAGGAAGGAGCCCAGAGGGGCGTCACCATTGCAGGAAGGAGCCCAGAGGGGCGTCACCATTGCAGGAAGGAGCCCAGAGGGGCGTCACCATTGCAGGAAGGAGCCCAGAGGGGCGTCACCATTGCAGGAAGGAGCCCAGAGGGGCGTCACCATTGCAGGAAGGAGCCCAGAGGGGCGTCACCATTGCAGGAAGGAGCCCAGAGGGGCGTCACCATTGCAGGAAGGAGCCCAGAGGGGCGTCACCATTGCAGGAAGGAGCCCAGAGGGGCGTCACCATTGCAGGAAGGAGCCCAGAGGGGCGTCACCATTGCAGGAAGGAGCCCAGAGGGGCGTCACCATTGCAGGAAGGAGCCCAGAGGGGCGTCACCATTGCAGGAAGGAGCCCAGAGGGGCGTCACCATTGCAGGAAGGAGCCCAGAGGGGCGTCACCATTGCAGGAAGGAGCCCAGAGGGGCGTCACCATTGCAGGAAGGAGCCCAGAGGGGCGTCACCATTGCAGGAAGGAGCCCAGAGGGGCGTCACCATTGCAGGAAGGAGCCCAGAGGGGCGTCACCATTGCAGGAAGGAGCCCAGAGGGACGTCACCATTGCAGGAAGGAGCCCAGAGGGGCGTCACCATTGCAGGAAGGAGCCCAGAGGGGCGTCACCATTGCAGGAAGGAGCCCAGAGGGGCGTCACCATTGCAGGAAGGAGCCCAGAGGGGCGTCACTTTTGCAGGAAGGAGCCCAGAGGGGCGTCACCCTTGCAGGAAGGAGCCCATGCAGAGGCGGGCAGAGTTATGGCTTGAGTGTGATGTAGGAGGGGTGGTTGGCCACATTGTGGCAGGGGGCGTGTCTGGACGCCTTCCTGCAAGGGTGACGCCCCTCTGGGCACCTTACTGGCTCATTTACATACCAAACAAACTGGATTTTCAGAGGATAGAAAACATCTATTGCTGGAACAAAGGCAGATCTGGAAATAAGGTCCTAAGTGCTATTAGGCCGCAGCTTTACTGCAAGAGCGATGATCCTGGTGACAGATTTCCTTTAAAGAACAATGTGACATCAGTGCCGAAACAGAACAATGTGACATCAGTGCCGAAACAGAACAATGTGACATCAGTGCCGAAACAGAACAATGTGACATCAGTGCCGAAACAGAACAATGTGACATCAGTGCCGAAACAGGGAAACCAGTGATCGATATAAAATAGTAAAGTCCTACTCGCCCCTCCTCTCCCCGCGCTCTATGGCCCGGATTCTGAAAGCCATAATCATTTTTATTATTGGTTTTATGTAGGAGGAGTTGTATATGTCAGTGGCACAGTTATGTGGTACGTGTAACTTTAACTCTTTCTGTGGGGGGAATGGAACGGATGTGTGGCGTTCACCTCTGCGGACTGGAAGGATCAGGGCGATACCAAATATGTATTTTTTATGTTTTTCCATATTAACACGTGGAATATGTTGCCGTAAGCCCAAGGGTAATACCTTTATATCCACAGTGTGACAGGTCTGTAGTCCATACTCCTGATGTGGCTGAGCCGTCTCCTGCCCCAAAGCCTCGAGTGATGCAGAGAGGGCTAGGCTCCGATCAGTGCGGTGATGCAGATGAGGGACGCGAGGCCGAACATACAGACATTTCTATCCGCTTAGTATCTAGTATTGTATGGGAAGAGCAGCCCCCTAATATAGGATATGCCACATATTCCAAAGTCACATCGACAATCAGGAATCTGCTGGGTAAACGTGGCCTCTTCTGTCACATCTACTCGAAATGTCCATGTTCAAGTGATCGGACGTAGATTCTGCTCATTCCTTGGCTTTAGCATGAAACCTGATGCTGCAGTATTAAAAAGGCCGAGGACATCATGTCCCATTTAGATTTATCAGCTAGCCCAGTATTAGTCAGGTCTGTCCAGGGCAGGAACGCAGGCGCCACACTGAACCACCTTCTGTCTTCCAGATTCAGCAAAGACGACAAGAGCTGGAGCAGTCGCTCGGTGTCCGGAACACATAAAGGCCTCTTCATTCACCAACCTTGGCCGATACGTGGCTTCTCCATCCTTACTGCTCCCTCATGGTACATACACAGGACTAAACCTCATGGCATAGTATTGGATACTCCTGGTGCCGGCTCATACGTTCCACCGTTACCCAACATCAGGAGATCTCTGTTCTCAAGCTTTTTGTCAGAAGTGCCAAGTAAATCTCCATTATTATTGTTATCAATGTTACGGGATGCAATCGAGGACCATGTACTGTCTGGACCAAGTTCTGTCATGGGGAGCGGTCATGCAGGGGGGTCCCTTACAGGCGGGCACTTTTAGCAGTATTATTTTTTATAAAGCAGCGTCATATACGCATTAGGTAACGCTCAAAGCCCAGCTGTAGGCACCAAAGACGGAGTAGTTTTCTGACAGTTTCTAGACAAGAAGTGCCTGGAGCTCAGTCCGCTGGCTTATGGGTCACCATTGCTGAACCTCTGTGTACAATGTGAATTTCTCTCTCCTGTCAGGGTCCATGAATGGTGTCACCTGCTATCTAGGTACATTGTGTGGCTCTAAGCCATCCACGGACTCTGGGTTTGGCTGCTTGGAATGGCCCATGACTACTCCTCGTCACATAGCCAGTTCCTGCACTAGGGAAGCCTCCAGCGTTATCGGGGTAGGCCCGGGCCAGTAGGTAGTTGTGGGGGTAGATAGATTTGTGTTCAGCACTGTATATTACCGTCGTAGCTGCTGTGTGTAGAGTCACAATGTGACCGTTCAATAAATTCCATTTCTACCTAAGAGACTGAGTGCGTCATTATGTCCAGCACCTCTGGCCGGGTCATGGAGTACGTGGAGGAGACACGTGATGAAGAATCCAGCCCCCAGTAATGACAAAGGCTCACTCTCCATACAGTATAAATAAGGTTTATTTTACAGGTAACAACAGTAATATCATTAACCCATTGGTGCCACGAGAGCCTGCCACGTGTAGTCTTTCATGTTTTATGTACTGTTAGTCTGGTCTTGGTCAAACAGAGCCATAGCGAGGTGAACCCGGGAGCCCAGGGCCTCCAGATTGCTGAGCACGCATCGGTGATAGCTCTCGCTGGAGAGGTGGGTGCTGCACTTCTTCAGTGAGAATCTCTGCACCAGCGCTGGCTCCAGTGCCCTAAAGACATGGAGCTCCGAGTGACGCAGAAAGAGATCCAGCAGCTCTATGTCACCATTGTCCTCATCCTCCTCCCCCTGAACTTCTGCCGCCATCCGGCTTCTAGCTCTCATGAAGTCCGAGTTATAGAAGCAGCATTCCGAGGAAGAGAGGCGGTCAAAATGTCCATCGCGCAGGAATTCCGCAGACTGCGGGACAGAGAAGCCTTGACGTGAAACATCCGGGCTGTACTCCTGATAGTGGACAGGAGAAAACACCTGCCAAGCACCGATGGCGTTCATTCGGCAGTGGTTCAGTGCCTCGGTCGTCACCTCACTCCACACACTCGCAAGAAAGAAGAGCGTGTCCACCGAGTGTTTCTTAGACACCACCTCCATGAGGCGCACCTGAGATGGTAGCTCTGTGCGGACGCTGGACACCTCCAGGCGGAGGAACGGATAACGCTTCTCCAGCTTTGCTAACATGCTGCGCACCTCTTCATACACATCTTGCTCCTGCCCAGATGAACTCACGTCATATACAAGTAGTACTGTGAGGGCCACGTTCTCCTGAGGGTCGAGAAGACTAGTCGCAAAGGCATCGAGAAAACCTGCAATATGGCTGGTGTCAGAAGGCATTAAAGGTAACACTAGCTGGACTCTCGTGGCTTCTGTCACATACGGCATGGGAAGAATCTCCACAAGACTCAGAGGGCGCAAAAGGCTAAGGCGCTTGGTTATCACCCCAACATGACCTCTTTCAGTGGTGGCCTCCAGCAAAAGGTCCAATGTGTATTCCATCCCCCTTGTGGGATCAAAGCGTCTGTACCCATTGAGCAGCCGACGCTTTCTGAAGTGCAGCCATGGAAGGTAGCGCTGATTGAGCTGGTCCAGTGCTTCCTCCAGGACCTGCTGAACGTCCAGCAGCCACACACCCTGCAGCAGACACTTGGGGGCACCATCCGGGCAGGAGAACGTGTGCATCTCTGTGAAATATTCCCAAGTCAACAAATCAAAACGAGAAGTTGGAGTGAAGGGTGGATTCACACCAATTGGCCATAAGAGACCAGCACCGCCATCTGGGGTAAAGGAAGAAAGATTCCGGATCTCGCCCTGAAACAAAGCAGTCAGATAGTTATCCAGTGTGAACACAGCACAGCCGAATCTCCGACTTCCATTAGGAGACACATTTGGAGTAATGTAGACTAGGCGGAGTTCATTCAGGTTTAGCATTTACCTTTCTTACTTCTCCACAATATTAAGGAGGTTTTCTGGGAGTACAATACTAATGGCCTGTCCTCAGGAGAGGTGACCAGTATCTGGCTTGTGGGGGGTCTGACTCCTGGCACCTCCGGTGATCAGCTGTATGAAGAGGTTCTGGCGAGTGCTGCGTCCTCCTCACACAGCGCCATACGTCTGATGGTGGCTGTGCTTGGTACTGAGCAGCACATAGGTCGGGTGACCGACGAATGTGAGGTCACTGGCCTAGGAAGAGGCCTCTTCAAACCGCTGATCGGCAAGGGTGCAGGAGTCCGATTGCCACCAATCACTGATGAGGACATCCTCAGAACAGGCCATCAACAACCTACTAACGGAGAGCCCTTTAAACTGTTCTGAAAGACACGGAGTAACGTGAGACGGTAACTGACAAATGTCATCAAGAACAAGACAAGAGAGACGAAGAAGAAAACTGATAAAGTCACCATATATAGGACAGGTAGAGGGCGGCACGGGCCGGGGGGCGGCACAGGCCAGGGTGGGAGGCATGTGGCACGCACGTGGCACAGGTCGGGGGGGGCCGCGTACGTGGCACAGGTCGGGGGGGGCCGCGTACGTGGCACAGGTCGGGGGGGGCCGCGTACGTGGCACAGGTCGGGGGGGGGGCGCGTACTTGGCACAGTCGGGGGGGGGGCGCGTACGTGGCACAGGTCGGGGGGGGGGCGCGTACGTGGCACAGGTCGGGGGGGGCCGCGTACGTGGCACAGGTCGGGGGGGGGCCGCGTACGTGGCCAGGTCGGGGGGGGGCCGCGTTACGTGGCACAGGTCGGGGGGGGGCCGCGTACGTGGCACAGGTCGGGGGGGGCCGCGTACGTGGCACAGGTCGGGGGGGGGCCGCGTACGTGGCACAGGTCGGGGGGGGCCGCGTACGTGGCACAGGTCGGGGGGGGGCCGTCGTACGTGGCACAGGTCGGGGGGGGGCCGCGTACGTGGCACAGGTCGGGGGGGGCCGCGTACGTGGCACAGGTCGGGGGGGGGCCGCGTACGTGGCACAGGTCGGGGGGGGGCGCGTACGTGGCACAGGTCGGGGGGGGCGCGTACGTGGCACAGGTCGGGGGGGGCGCGTACGTGGCACAGGTCGGGGGGGCCGAGGTACGTGGCACAGGTCGGGGGGGGGCCGAGGTACGTGGCACAGGCCGTGGGGGGGCCGAGGTACGTGGCACAGGCCGTGGGGGGGCGAGGTACGTGGCACAGGCCGTGGGGGGGCGAGGTACGTGGCACAGGCCGTGGGGGGGCGAGGTAGTGGCACAGGCCGTGGGGGGGCGAGGTACGTGGCACAGGCCGTGGGGGGGCGAGGTACGTGGCACAGGCCGTGGGGGGGCGAGGTACGTGGCACAGGGCCGTGGGGGGGCGAGGTACGTGGCACAGGCCGTGGGGGGGCGAGGTACTGGCACAGGCCGTGGGGGGGCGAGGTACGTGGCACAGGCCGTGGGGGGCGAGGTACGTGGCACAGGCCGTGGGGGGGGCGAGGTACGTGGCACAGGCCGTGGGGGGGCGAGGTACGTGGCACAGGCCGTGGGGGGGCGAGGTACGTGGCACAGGCCGTGGGGGGGCGAGGTACGTGGCACAGGCCGTGGGGGGGCGAGGTACGTGGCACAGGCCGTGGGGGGGCGAGGTACGTGGCACAGGCCGTGGGGGGGCGAGGTACGTGGCACAGGCCGTGGGGGGGCGAGGTACGTGGCACAGGCCGTGGGGGGGCGAGGTACGTGGCACAGGCCGTGGGGGGGCGAGGTACGTGGCACAGGCCGTGGGGGGGGCGAGGTACGTGGCACAGGCCGTGGGGGGGCGAGGTACGTGGCACAGGCCGTGGGGGGGCGAGGTACGTGGCACAGGCCGTGGGGGGGCGAGGTACGTGGCACAGGCCGTGGGGGGGCGAGGTACGTGGCACAGGCCGTGGTGGGCGAGTACGTGGCACAGGCCTGGGGGGCGAGTACGTGCACAGGGCCGTGGGGGGGCGAGGTACTGGGCACAGGCCGTGGGGGGGGCGAGGTACGTGGCACAGGCCGGGGGGGCGAGGTACGTGGCACAGGCCCGTGGGCGGCACTGGTACGCGTAGTACAGGCAGGGGGCGGCTCAGAACATGTAGTACAGGCAGGGGGCGGCACAG
The DNA here is from genome assembly GCF_014858855.1 of Bufo gargarizans. Taxonomy (NCBI): domain Eukaryota; kingdom Metazoa; phylum Chordata; class Amphibia; order Anura; family Bufonidae; genus Bufo; species Bufo gargarizans. The sequence goes on from NC_058081.1 coordinate 712,957,759, forward strand.
AACATGTAGTACAGGCAGGGGGCGGCACAGAACATGTAGTACAGGCAGGGGGCGGCACAGAACATGTAGTACAGGCAGGGGGCGGTACAGAACATGTAGTACAGGCAGGGGGCGGTACAGAACATGTAGTACAGGCAGGGGGCAGTACAGAACATGTAGTACAGGCAGGGGGCGGTACAGAACATGTAGTACAGGCAGGGGGCGGTACAGAACATGTAGTACAGGCAGGGGGCGGTACAGAACATGTAGTACAGCTAGGGGTGGTGCTTTGAGATAGCCAATCAGCTGCTGTCTGGACTTGAATAGGGTCCCCTGTTTTTCTAAACTGGTTGAAGGCTCACGTGGCACCTCAGCCCTCACATCTCAGTCGTTTGGGGGGATGGGGGGGCATCAGCTTTCCGTCTCCTCCCATATAAAAACATAATTTAGGGGAACAAAGGAACCAAAAGAAAAATTGAGGAAGAGTAAGGAGCAGCCGTTACCTGGAGCCGCTGGATCCTGCGGTACGACCAGCGCATTCTTATCTGGCTGAGCTTACGCTGAAGCTTGTACACCAACGTGGCCTCCCTGACCGGATACACCGAGAGCGCAGAGCCCAGCGAGGCCTCATCCAAATTCTCTATGTCTGCATTTCTGGGAAGATCATAGGAAACAAACCGCAGGCCCTAGAACAGAAGTGAAGAAGGGAGACATTTTTAAAAAATGTGAGCACAGGAAGATGTGGACTGTGGTCCGAGAGGTGGGGACCTACGACCACGGGATGCTGTCTGGGAGGTGGGGGACCTACGACCACGGGTTGCTGTCCGGGAGGTGGGGGACCTACGACCATGGGTTGCTGTCCGGGAGGTGGGGACCTATGACCATGGGTTGCTGTCCGGGAGGTGGGGGACCTACGACCATGGGTTGCTGTCCGGGAGGCGGGGGACCTACGACCACGGGTTGCTATCCGGGAGGTGGGGGACCTACGACCACGGGTTGCTGTCCGGGAGGTGGGGGACCTACGACCATGGGTTGCTGTCCGGGAGGTGGGGACCTATGACCATGGGTTGCTGTCCGGGAGGTGGGGACCTACGACCATGGGTTGCTGTCCGGGAGGTGGGGGGACCTACGACCATGGGTTGCTGTCCGGGAGGTGGGGGGACCTACGACCACGGGTTGCTGTCCGGGAGGTGGGGGGGACCTACGACCATGGGTTGCTGTCCGGGAGGTGGGGACCTACGACCCACGTGGGTTCTCATACATCCACACTCATGATTGTAGTCACTCTTAGGTCCTCTTTTACGTTCATTACCTGAAACTCTGCTACACAGGCAATGCCCAGTGTGTCCTGCAGGCAGCGTCCCAACCATTCATCTGGCCTGGAACTCAAAATATCAGAGCGACAGAAATCCAAATGTGGCCCCAGGCTGAGGAGAAGGGCCCTGGAGAGAAGATATCCAGAGACCCCATGACAGTACCTCCAACCTTCCTGGCCTCCTATGAACTCCATGGGTCGGCCAATGTAGACAGCGGGCCCTGGGCTCAGGTGACTGACAAAGTCCTGCAGGTGGAAGCCATTGGTGAAGGTGTCATCCTGGGCGACGTAGAACCAGTCATATGTGGACAGAAGGTGGGTCTCCATGTACCGCAGGCTGTGATACATCACCCACACCGGCCTCTCATCTCCATGGGACACCACTTCCATTCCTGAGGGCACCTTAGGGCCTCGGGCCCCTGTGAAAAACATTAGGCGGCTTACATGAGCCGAAAGAGTCCGATTCACAGCCACAGCGAGGGAGTTCAGGGTGGAGCGGGAAGACAGGACGACCACCGAGAGGCGCTCTCTGAAGCCAAGCTCTGACTGGATGTAGCGGGTCCTGTGGGGACATCAGGAGGTGACACATCAATGACAGAATACGGGTACAACCCCCAACCCTGCCTGTACAAGGAGGCACCATAAGGAAATGCCTCCCATTCCCAACGCCAGTCCTGCCTGCACAAGGAGGCACCATGAGAAAATGCTTCCCCCTCCCAACGCCAGTCCTGCCTGTACAAGGAGGCACCATGAGGAAATGCCTCCCCTTCCCAACACCAGTCCTGCCTGCACAAGGAGGCACCATGAGAAAATGCCTCCCCCTCCCCACACCAGTCCTGCCTGTACAAGGAGGCACCATGAGGAAATGCCTCCCCTTCCCCACACCAGTCCTGCCTGCACAAGGAGGCACCATGAGGAAATGCCTCCCCTTCCCCACACCAGTCCTGCCTGTACAAGGAGGCACCATGAGAAAATGCCTCCCCTTCCCCACACCAGTCCTGCCTGCACAAGGAGGCACCATGAGGAAATGCCTCCCATTCCCAACGCCAGTCCTGCCTGCACAAGGAGGCACCATGAGAAAATGCCTCCCCTTCCCCACACCAGTCCTGCCTGTACAAGGAGGCACCATGAGGAAATGCCTCCCCTTCCCCACACCAGTCCTGCCTGCACAAGGAGGCACCATGAGGAAATGCCTCCCCTTCCCCACACCAGTCCTGCCTGCACAAGGAGGCACCATGAGGAAATGCCTCCCCCTCCCCACACCAGTCCTGCCTGTACAAGGAGGCACCATGAGAAAATGCCTCCCCTTCCCCACACCAGTCCTGCCTGCACAAGGAGGCACCATGAGGAAATGCCTCCCATTCCCAACGCCAGTCCTGCCTGCACAAGGAGGCACCATGAGAAAATGCCTCCCCTTCCCAACGCCAGTCCTGCCTGTACAAGGAGGCACCATGAGGAAATGCCTCCCTTTCCCCACACCAGTCCTGCCTGCACAAGGAGGCACCATGAGGAAATGCCTCCCCTTCCCCACACCAGTCCTGCCTGCACAAGGAGGCACCATGAGGAAATGCCTCCCCTTCCCCACACCAGTCCTGCCTGCACAAGGAGGCACCATGAGGAAATGCCTCCCCCTCCCCACACCAATCCTGCCTGCACAAGGAGGCACCATGAGAAAATGCCTCCCCTTCCCCACACCAGTCCTGCCTGCACAAGGAGGCACCATGAGGAAATGCCTCCCATTCCCAACGCCAGTCCTGCCTGCACAAGGAGGCACCATGAGAAAATGCCTCCCCTTCCCCACACCAGTCCTGCCTGTACAAGGAGGCACCATGAGGAAATGCCTCCCCTTCCCCACACCAGTCCTGCCTGTACAAGGAGGCACCATGAGGAAATGCCTCCCCTTCCCCACACCAGTCCTGCCTGCACAAGGAGGCACCATGAGAAAATGCCTCCCCTTCCCCACACCAGTCCTGCCTGCACAAGGAGGCACCATGAGGAAATGCCTCCCATTCCCAACGCCAGTCCTGCCTGCACAAGGAGGCACCATGAGAAAATGCCTCCCATTCCCCACACCAGTCCTGCCTGTACAAGGAGGCACCATGAGGAAATGCCTCCCCTTCCCCACACCAGTCCTGCCTGTACAAGGAGGCACCATGAGGAAATGCCTCCCATTCCCCACACCAGTCCTGCCTGTACAAGGAGGCACCATGAGAAAATGCCTCCCCTTCCCCACACCAGTCCTGCCTGCACAAGGAGGCACCATGAGGAAATGCCTCCCATTCCCAACGCCAGTCCTGCCTGGACAAGGAGGCACCATGAGAAAATGTCTCCCATTCCCCACGCCAGTCCTGCCTGCACAAGGAGGCACCATGAGGAAATGTCTCCCCCTCCCCACACCAGTCCTGCCTGTACAAGGAGGCACCATGAGAAAATGCCTCCCATTCCTCACACCAGTCCTGCCTGTACAAGGAGGCACCATGAGAAAATGCCTCCCATTCCTCACACCAGTCCTGCCTGGACAAGGAGGCACCATGAGAAAATGTCTCCCATTCCTCACACCAGTCCTGCCTGTACAAGGAGGCACCATGAGAAAATGCCTCCCATTCCTCACACCAGTCCTGCCTGGACAAGGAGGCACCATGAGAAAATGTCTCCCATTCCTCACACCAGTCCTGCCTGTACAAGGAGGCACCATGAGGAAATGCCTCCCCTTCCCCACACCAGTCCTGCCTGTACAAGGAGGCACCATGAGGAAATGCCTCCCCTTCTCCACACCAGTCCTGCCTGCACAAGGAGGCACCATGAGGAAATGCCTCCCATTCCCAACGCCAGTCCTGCCTGCACAAGGAGGCACCATGAGAAAATGTCTCCCATTCCCCACACCAGTCCTGCCTGCACAAGGAGGCACCATGAGAAAATGCCTCCCCCTCCCCACACCAGTCCTGCCTGCACAAGGAGGCACCATGAGGAAATGCCTCCCATTCCCCACACCAGTCCTGCCTGCACAAGGAGGCACCATGAGAAAATGCCTCCCCCTCCCCACACCAGTCCTGCCTGCACAAGGAGGCACCATGAGGAAATGCCTCCCATTCCCCACACCAGTCCTGCCTGCACAAGGAGGCACCATGAGAAAATGCCTCCCATTCCCAACGCCAGTCCTGCCTGCACAAGGAGGCACCATGAGGAAATGCCTCCCATTCCCAACGCCAGTCCTGCCTGCACAAGGAGGCACCATGAGAAAATGCCTCCCATTCCCAACGCCAGTCCTGCCTGCACAAGGAGGCACCATGAGAAAATGCCTCCCCCTCCCCACACCAGTCCTGCCTGCACAAGGAGGCACCATGAGAAAATGCCTCCCATTCCCCACACCAGTCCTGCCTGCACAAGGAGGCACCATGAGAAAATGCCTCCCATTCCCAACGCCAGTCCTGCCTGCACAAGGAGGCACCATGAGGAAATGCCTCCCCCTCCCCACACCAGTCCTGCCTGCACAAGGAGGCACCATGAGAAAATGCCTCCCATTCCCCACACCAGTCCTGCCAGTACAAGGAGGCACCATGAGGAAATGCCTCCCATTCCCCACACCAGTCCTGCCTGCACAAGGAGGCACCATGAGGAAATGCCTCCCATTCCCCACACCAGTCCTGCCTGTACAAGGAGGCACCATGAGAAAATGCCTCCCCTTCCCCACACCAGTCCTGCCTGTACAAGGAGGCACCATGAGAAAATGCCTCCCATTCCCCACCAGTCCTGCCTGTACAAGGAGGCACCATGAGGAAATGCTTCCCATTCCCCACACCAGTCCTGCCTGCACAAGGAGGCACCATGAGAAAATGCCTCCCATTCCCCACACCAGTCCTGCCTGCACAAGGAGGCACCATGAGAAAATGCTTCCCCCTCCCCACACCAGTCCTGCCTGTACAAGGAGGCACCATGAGAAAATGCCTCCCATTCCCCACACCAGTCCTGCCTGTACAAGGAGGCACCATGAGAAAATGCCTCCCATTCCCCACACCAGTCCTGCCTGTACAAGGAGGCACCGCAAGGAAATGCCTCCCAAACCCCACACCAGTCCTGCCTGCACAAGGAGGCACCATGAGAAAATGCCTCCCATTCCCCACCAGTCCTGCCTGTACAAGGAGGCACCGTAAGGAAATGCTTCCCCCTCCCCACACCAGTCCTGCCTGCACAAGGAGGCACCGCAAGGAAATGCTTCCCCCTCCCCACACCAGTCCTGCCTGCACAAGGAGGCACCATGAGGAAATGCCTCCCATTCCCCACACCAGTCCTGCCTGCACAAGGAGGCACCACGAGAAAATGCCTCCCATTCCCCACCAGTCCTGCCTGCACAAGGAGGCACCATGAGAAAATGCCTCCCATTCCCCACCAGTCCTGCCTGCACAAGGAGGCACCGCAAGGAAATGCTTCCCCCTCCCCACACCAGTCCTGCCTGCACAAGGAGGCACCATGAGAAAATGCCTCCCATTCCCCACACCAGTCCTGCCTGCACAAGGAGGCACCATGAGAAAATGCCTCCCATTCCCCACCAGTCCTGCCTGCACAAGGAGGCACCATGAGAAAATGCCTCCCATTCCCCACCAGTCCTGCCTGCACAAGGAGGCACCGCAAGGAAATGCTTCCCCCTCCCCACATCTCACTTTCAATTTCTTGGGGAGAGAAGCGGCGCCCACTCAAACGTCACACTTCAAAAAGAACGCAGCACGCCGTATCTCTCTCAGCCTTCATTTACAATCCTGCATCGTCACCTCCGACCTCCACAGCCCGAGCAGCCTCCTGTCCTGATAGAATGCCAGCAGCCTCAGCCTCAACATCCAGAGCAGCCTCCCGTCCTGTACTGATCCGGATGTGGAGGCTGAAGCTGCCGGCATTCAATCATGAGAGGAGGCTGCTCGGGATGTGGAGGCTGAAGCTGCCGGCATTCTATCATGAGAGGAGGCTGCTCGGGATGTGGAGGCTGAAGCTGCCGGCATTCTATCAGGACAGGAGGCTGCTCGGGATGTGGAGGCTGAAGCTGCCGGCATTCTATCAGGACAGGAGGCTGCTCGGGATGTGGAGGCTGAAGCTGCCGGCATTCTATCAGGACAGGAGGCTGCTCGGGATGTGGAGGCTGAAGCTGCCGGCATTCTATCAGGACAGGAGGCTGCTCGGGATGTGGAGGCTGAAGCTGCCGGCATTCTATCAGGACAGGAGGCTGCTCGGGATGTGGAGGCTGAAGCTGCCGGCATTCTATCAGGACAGGAGGCTGCTCGGGATGTGGAGGCTGAAGCTGCCGGCATTCTATCAGGACAGGAGGCTGCTCGGGATATGGAGGCTGAAGCTGCCGGCATTCTATCAGGACAGGAGGCTGCTCGGGATATGGAGGCTGAAGCTGCCGGCATTCTATCAGGACAGGAGGCTGCTCAGGATGCGGAGGCTGAAGCTTCAGCATTATATCAGGACAGGAGGCTGCTCGGGATATGGAGGCTGAAGCTGTGGCATTCTATCAGGACAGGAGGCTGCTCAGGATGCGGAGGCTGAAGCTGCAGCATTATATCAGGACAGGAGGCTGCTCGGGATGTGGAGGCTGAAGCTGCAGCATTATATCAGGACAGGAGGCTGCTCGGGATATGGAGGCTGAAGCTGCAGCATTCTATCAGGACAGGAGGCTGCTCGGGATATGGAGGCTGAAGCTGAGGCATTCTATCAGGACAGGAGGCTGCTCGGGATATGGAGGCTGAAGCTGTGGCATTCTATCAGGACAGGAGGCTGCTCGGGATATGGAGGCTGAAGCTGCAGCATTATATCAGGACAGGAGGCTGCTCGGGATATGGAGGCTGAAGCTGCGGCATTCTATCAGGACAGGAGGCTGCTCGGGATATGGAGGCTGAAGCTGCAGCATTCAATCAGGACAGGAGGCTGCTCGGGATATGGAGGCTGAAGCTGTGGCATTCTATTAGTAAAGGACAGGAGGCTGCTCGGGATATGGAGGCTGAAGCTACAGCATTCTATCAGGACAGGAGGCTGCTCGGGATGTGGAGGCTGAAGCTACAGCATTCTATCAGGACAGGAGGCTGCTCGGGATATGGAGGCTGAAGCTACAGCATTCTATCAGGACAGGAGGCTGCTCGGGATATGGAGGCTGAAGCTACAGCATTCTATCAGGACAGGAGGCTGCTCAGGATGCGGAGGCTGAAGCTACAGCATTCTATCAGGACAGGAGGCTGCTCAGGATGCGGAGGCTGAAGCTGCAGCATTATATCAGGACAGGAGGCTGCTCAGGATGCGGAGGCTGAAGCTGCAGCATTCAATCAGGACAGGAGGCTGCTCAGGATGCGGAGGCTGAAGCTACAGCAGTATATCAGGACAGGAGGCTGCTCGGGATATGGAGGCTGAAGCTACAGCATTCTATCAGGACAGGAGGCTGCTCAGGATGCGGAGGCTGAAGCTACAGCATTCTATCAGGACAGGAGGCTGCTCAGGATGCGGAGGCTGAAGCTGCAGCATTATATCAGGACAGGAGGCTGCTCAGGATGCGGAGGCTGAAGCTGCAGCATTATATCAGGACAGGAGGCTGCTCAGGATGCGGAGGCTGAAGCTACAGCAGTATATCAGGACAGGAGGCTGCTCGGGATATGGAGGCTGAAGCTACAGCAGTATATCAGGACAGGAGGCTGCTCGGGATATGGAGGCCGAAGCTGCAGCATTCTATCAGGACAGGAGGCTGCTCAGGATGCGGAGGCTGAAGCTGCAGCATTATATCAGGACAGGAGGCTGCTCGGGATATGGAGGCTGAAGCTACAGCAGTCGATCAGGACAGGAGGCTGCTCGGGATATGGAGGCTGAAGCTACAGCAGTATATCAGGACAGGAGGCTGCTCGGGATATGGAGGCCGAAGCTGCAGCATTCTATCAGGACAGGAGGCTGCTCAGGATGCGGAGGCTGAAGCTGCAGCATTATATCAGGACAGGAGGCTGCTCGGGATATGGAGGCTGAAGCTACAGCAGTCGATCAGGACAGGAGGCTGCTCGGGATATGGAGGCTGAAGCTACAGCAGTATATCAGGACAGGAGGCTGCTCGGGATGTGGAGGCTGAAGCTGCCGGCATTCTATCAGGACAGGAGGCTGCTCGGGATATGGAGGCTGAAGCTGCCGGCATTCTATCAGGACAGGAGGCTGCTCAGGATGCGGAGGCTGAAGCTGCAGCATTATATCAGGACAGGAGGCTGCTCGGGATATGGAGGCTGAAGCTGCCAGCAGTATATCAGGACAGGAGGCTGCTCAGGATGCGGAGGCTGAAGCTGCAGCATTATATCAGGACAGGAGGCTGCTCGGGATATGGAGGCTGAAGCTGCAGCATTCAATCAGGACAGGAGGCTGCTCGGCATATGGAGGCTGAAGCTGCCAGCAGTATATCAGGACAGGAGGCTGCTGGGGATGTGGAGGCTGAAGCTGCCGGCATTCTATCAGGACAGGAGGCTGCTGGGGATGTGGAGGCTGAAGCTGCCGGCAGTATATCAGGACAGGAGGCTGCTCAGGATGTGGAGGCTGAAGCTGTGCTCCTTGTGAAATGTGATGTTCAGTGGGCGCTGCTTCTCTCGGTCTCCATGTTTGTAGGTGGGGTCTTCGGTGCAGCCTCATCTCTCACTGTGCACCCCGCTGTCATCCTACCACGGGGGCCCCACAGGCCGCATACCCACCTCCTGACAGAGCGCCCCTGATGCACCCCGCTGTCATCCTACCACGGGGGCCCCACAGGCCGCATACCCACCTCCTGACAGCGCCCCTGATGCACCACGCTGTCATCCTACCACGGGGGCCCCACAGGCCGCATACCCACCTCCTGACAGCGCGCCCCTGATGCCCCCCGCTGTCATCCCACCACGGGGGCCCCACACCCACCTCCTGACAGCGCCCCTGATGCCCCCCGCTGTCATCCCACCACGGGGGCCCCACACCCACCTCCTGACAGAGCGCCCCTGAGCCCCCCGCTGTCATCCTACCACGGGGGCCCCACACCCACCTCCTGACAGCGCGCCCCTGATGCACCACGCTGTCATCCCACCACGGGGGCCACACACCCACCTCCTGACAGAGCGCCCCTGATGCACCACGCTGTCATCCCACCACGGGGGCCCCACACCCACCTCCTGACAGAGCGCCCCTGAGCCCCCCGCTGTCATCCTACCACGGGGGCCCCACACCCACCTCCTGACAGAGCGCCCCTGAGCCCCCCGCTGTCATCCCACCACGGGGGCCCCACACCCACCTCCTGACAGAGCGCCCCTGAGCCCCACGCTGTCATCCTACCACGGGGGCCCCACACCCACCTCCTGACAGAGCGCCCCTGAGCCCCCCGCTGTCATCCTACCACGGGGGCCCCACACCCACCTCCTGACAGAGCGCCCCTGATGCACCACGCTGTCATCCCACCACAGGGGGCCACACACCCACCTCCTGACAGAGCGCCCCTGAGCCCCCGCTGTCATCCTACCACGGGGGCCACACACCCACCTCCTGACAGAGCGCCCCTGAGCCCCCGTTGTCATCCTACCACGGGGGCCACACACCCACCTCCTGACAGCGCCCCTGATGCACCCCGCTGTCATCCCACCACGGGGGCCCCACACCCACCTCCTGACAGAGCGCCCCTGATGCACCCCGCTGTCATCCTACCACAGGGGCCGCACACCCACCTCCTGACAGCGCCCCTGATGCACCCCGCTGTCATCCTACCACGGGGGCCACACACCCACCTCCTGACAGAGCGCCCCTGATGCACCCCGCTGTCATCCTACCACAGGGGCCACACACCCACCTCCTGACAGAGCGCCCCTGATGCACCACGCTGTCATCCTACCACGGGGGCCCCACACCCACCTCCTGACAGCGCCCCTGATGCACCCCGCTGTCATCCTACCACGGGGGCCACACACCCACCTCCTGACAGCGCCCCTGATGCACCCCGCTGTCATCCTACCACGGGGGCCACACACCCACCTCCTGACAGAGCGCCCCTGATGCACCCCGCTGTCATCCTACCATGGGGGCCCCACACCCACCTCCTGACAGCGCGCCCCTGAGCCCCCCGCTGTCAACCCACCACGGGGGCCCCACACCCACCTCCTGACAGAGCGCCCCTGAGGCCCCCCGCTGTCATCCCACCACGGGGGCCACACACCCACCTCCTGACAGAGCGCCCCTGATGCACCACGCTGTCATCCCACCACGGGGGCCACACACCCACCTCCTGACAGAGCGCCCCTGAGCCCCCCGCTCTCATCCCACCATGGGGGCCCCACAGGCCGCACACCCACCTCCTGACAGAGCGCCCCTGATGCACCCCGCTGTCATCCTACCACGGGGGCCCCACACCCACCTCCTGACAGAGCGCCCCTGATGCACCCCGCTGTCATCCTACCACGGGGGCCACACACCCACCTCCTGACAGAGCGCCCCTGATGCACCCCGCTGTCATCCTACCACGGGGGCCACACACCCACCTCCTGACAGAGCGCCCCTGAGCCCCCCGCTGTCATCCCACCATGGGGGCCCCACAGGCCCCACACCCACCTCCTGACAGAGCGCCCCTGATGCACCCCGCTGTCATCCTACCACGGGGGCCCCCACACCCACCTCCTGACAGAGCGCCCCTGAGCCCCCCGCTGTCATCCCACCATGGGGGCCCCACAGGCCCCACACCCACCTCCTGACAGAGCGCCCCTGATGCACCCCGCTGTCATCCCACCACGGGGGCCCCACACCCACCTCCTGACAGAGCGCCCCTGAGCCCCCCGCTCTCATTCCACCATGGGGGCCCCACAGGCCGCACACCCACCTCAGCACCTTCTTGTGTGGAGCGCGTGGCTTATGACCATATGGAATAATTCGGGGTTTCAGGTCATGTATGGGGGCGCCCCGCTCGTCGGGCTGTAGTCCGTGGAGATTGTCCGCACAGGGGGCTTCTTCTTCCTGGATCCACGAGACCCTCAGGAGGCTCAGGCTGCAGCCTATGGACAGGCCCAGGATGAGGGGCAGCGCCGGGCGCAGGAGCCCCAGCAGGAACGGGTAGAGTCTGGGACCCATCCTGTGCTGCAAGAGAAGGACACACAGGACCATGAGACCACCCGAGGTGCAGGAGAATCTGGGGGCCACGCAGAGCGCTGGAGTGTGGCCCCACAGGGTTCACAGCCCTCAGCAGTGTGGGGGCCACATACCAAGGAGGTGAATACCACCAGGCCAACTGCCGGGACAGGGGCCACAACCAGCGGCACGGTCTACGTCTCGCGGACCCCCAGTATAGTAGGTACAGATGATGGGACATCAGAGATGACAACGTTACCTGTGACCCCGAGAGCGAAGAGCAACATCACCGCCTGCAAGAGAGAGGAGCAGGGTCACCCCAGTACACACCAGTGGCCCCAGCACCTCACTGGGACCAGTGCAAGCACATGCATACCGCACCCCTCACCCCCAGCCTCCCGTCCTTCCCCTCCTCCTGGCCTCCCTCACCTCCCATCGTTTCCTGGCCTCCCTCACCCCCAGCCTCCCGTCCTTCCCCTCCTCCTGGCCTCCCTCACCTCCAGTCCTTCCCTGGCCTCCCATCGTTTCCTGGCCTCCCTCACCTCCAGCCTCCTGTCCTTCCCTGGCCTCCCTCACCTCCAGCCTCCTGTCCTTCCCTGGCCTCCAGCCTCCTGTCCTTCCCTGGCCTCCCTCACCTCCAGCCTCCTGTCCTTCCCTGGCCTCCCCCACCTCCAGCCTCCTGTCCTTCCCTGGCCTCCCTCACCTCCAGCCTCCTGTCCTTCCCTGGCCTCCCTCACCTCCAGCCTCCTGTCCTTCCCTGGCCTCCCTCACCTCCAGCCTCCTGTCCTTCCCTGGCCTCCCTCACCTCCAGCCTCCTGGCCTCCCTCACCTCCAGCCTCCCGTCCTTCCCCTCCTCCTGGCCTCCCTCACCTCCAGTCCTTCCCTGGCCTCCCATCGTTTCCTGGCCTCCCTCACCTCCAGTCCTTCCCTGGCCTCCCTCAACTTCAATCCTTCCCTGTCCTCCCGTTGTTTCCTGGCCTCCCTCACCATCAGCTCCCCGTCCTCCCTCACCTCCAGCCTCCCGCCCTCCCTCACCCTCTGTCCTTCCCGGGCCTCCCTCACCCTCTGTCCTTCCCGGGCCTCCCTCACCCTCTGTCCTTCCCGGGCCTCCCTCACCCTCTGTCCTTCCCGGGCCTCCCTCACCCTCTGTCCTTCCCGGGCCTCCCTCACCCTCTGTCCTTCCCGGGCCTCCCTCACCCTCTGTCCTTCCCGGGCCTCCCTCACCCTCTGTCCTTCCCGGGCCTCCCTCACCCTCTGTCCTTCCCGGGCCTCCCTCACCCTCTGTCCTTCCCGGGCCTCCCTCACCCTCTGTCCTTCCCGGGCCTCCCTCACCCTCTGTCCTTCCCGGGCCTCCCTCACCATCTGTCCTTCCCGGGCCTCCCTCACCCTCTGTCCTTCCCGGGCCTCCCTCACCCTCTGTCCTTCCCGGGCCTCCCTCACCCTCCGTCCTTCCTTCCTTCCTTCCCTGGCCTCCCATCCTTTCCCCAGCTTCCCTCACCTCCAGTCTCTCCCTGTCCTCCCTCACCTTAAGCCTCCCATACCTCCAGCCTCCTGTCTTTCCTCACCTCCAGCCTCCCGTCCTTCCTCACCCTCTGTCCTTCCCTGGCCTCCCTCACCTCCCCCAGCCTCTCTTACCTTCAGCCTTCCACAGCCTCCCTCACCTCCGGGCTCTCATCATTCCCCGGCCTCCCTCACCGTCAGTTCCCCGTCCTTCCCTGGCCTCCCTCACCTCCAGCCTCCAATCTTTCCTCACCCTCCATCCTTCCCTGGCCTCCCTCACCTCCAGCCTCCCATCTTTCCTCACCCTCCATCCTTTCCTGGCCTCCCGTCCTCTCCCAGCCTCTCTCACCTGCAGCCTCCCATCCTTCCCCGGCCTCCGGTCGGCTCCCGACTTCTGTACATGACAAATAATAACAGTAAACCGCAGGTCACATGATCGCCGCTCTGTCCCCGCCCCCAGCTGCCATGTTCTGTTCTGTATAATAAAGCTTGTTCAAAGATAAAGCCAGAATCATAGAGAAGGGAAAGGGCTAGAAGGACTCCCGGGAGACCACGTGGTCTGAGGTTATGACGTCAGGCGGGAAGTGTAGGGACAGTACTGTACCCCTCACCTGTTAGTATTAAACCCCCCCCCCCCCCCACACACACTCACACAATAATACTACCCCCCTCTGTGATAACACTATTACCCCCCCACACCCAGACAATACTATTACCCCTCACGCCCTGATAATACTAACCCCCTCCCTGATAATGATACTATTACCCACACACACCATGATAATAATACTACCCCCTGATGATAATACTATTACCTCCACACACACCCTGATGATAATACTATTACCCCTCACGCCCTGATAATAATACTAATCCCCCCCTGATAATAATACTATTACCCCTCATGCCCTGATAATATTACTATTACCCCTCATGCCCTGATAATACTATTACCCCTTATGCCCTGATAATACTATTACCCCTCACGATCTGATAATAATACTATTACCTCTCACACCCTGATAATAATACTATTACCCACACACACACCATGATAATAATACTACCCCCTGATAATACTATTACCTCCACACACACCCTGATAATAATACTATTACACCCCATCATGATAATACTATTACCCACACACACCTGATAATAATACTATAACCTCCTGACACACCCTGATGATAATACTATTACCCCTCACTCCCTGATAATAATACTAATCCCCCCCTGATAATAATACTATTACCCCTCACGATCTGATAATAATACTATTACCTCTCACACCCTGATAATACTATTACCCACACACACACCATGATAATAATACTACCCCCTGATAATACTATTACCTCCACACACACCCTGATAATAATACTATTACACCCCATCATGATAATACTATTACCCACACACACCTGATAATAATACTATAACCTCCTGACACACCCTGATGATAATACTATTACCCCTCACTCCCTGATAATAATACTAACCCCCCGCCCTGATAATACTATTAACCCCAGACAACTTGATAATAATACTATTACTCCCCCGTCCTAATAATAATACTATTAGGGTCCATTCACACGTCCGCAATTTCGTTCAGCAAAACACACACCCTGATAATAATACTATTACCCACCCTGATAATAATACTATTACCAACCCCTGGTAATAATAATACTATCCCCGCCCTGATAATAATACTATTACCGCTCATGCCCTGATAATAATACTAACTACCCTGCCCAGATAATAATACTATTACCCCAACACCAAGATAATAATTCAACCCCCCGCCCTGATAATACTATTAACCCCCAACATCTTGATAATAATGCTATCACCCCCCGTCCTGATAATAATATAATTAACCCCACACACACCCTGATAATAATACTACCCCACCCTGATAATAATACTCTTACCCACACACACCCTGATAATACTACCTCCGCCCTGATAATAATAGTATTAACCCCCCTGATAAAAGTACTATTGCCCCCACCCTGATAATATTATCACCTCCACACACATCCTAATAATAATACTACCCGTGCCCTGATAATATTACTATTACCCCCACAAAAACCCTGATAAAATTACTACACCCGCCCTGATAATAATACTATTACCCACACACACACCCTGACAATAATACTACCCCCGCCCCGATAATAATACTATTACCCACACACACCCTGATAATACTACCCCCGCCCTGATAATAATACTATTACCCCTCATGCCCTGATAATAATACTATTAACCCTCCTGCCCTGATAATAATACTACCCCCTGCCTTGATAATAATACTATTACCCCAACACCATGATAATAATTCAACCCCACACCCTGATAATACTATTAACCCCCAACACATTGATAATACTACTATTATTCCTCCATCCTGATAATAATACTATTACCCACACACACCCTAATAATAATACTATCCCCACCCTGATAATAATACTATTACCCACACACACCCTGATAATACAACCCCAACCTGATAATAATATTATTACCCCCGATGATAATAATGCTACCCCTGCCCTGATAATAATACTATTACCCCTCATGCACTGATTCTAATACTACTATCACGGCTGTAAGTGAGCAACAAGAGCCTACACAGTGAATAACAACTGACCGGACCCAAACTAGGGAGGATAAAGGGTGACCCCTGTCAGACCCTAAAGCTCTCCCTAAGCTGCTAAGCACATGTCCAGATCCAGATGGTGGATCGAGACATGCCCGCGTACCTCAGGCTGATGACCACTGAAACCCCTACAATAGTGGAAGGGGCACAGCCACCGGTGCCCTGCTCAGTATATGGACGGAACCCGGGTCGCCTCGGATCCAGTCAGCAAAGAAACAGAAACACACAATGTCTGAACACTTATCTGAAGGAGCTGCAGCTGCAGTGAAAACAGATCCAAAGTCAGCAGACAATATCCGAAGTACTTGCTTCAGCAGAACACAGATCCAGTGAAAAGATATCACACAGGTGAAGATACTCAAGCGAGAGATACAGCTCAAATGAAAAGTATAATCCGCACCTCTACAAAGGAGGAGGGGTGGTTTAAAGGCAGCAAAATCAAACACAGGAGAGACAGCTGGGAGGAAGGAAACCGAAAGTAAAGACCTCATCACAGGGGCGGAGAAACAGGGCAGAGGGAACTCCTCCAAGCTCTAGTAGTGACATCACCACAGGGGTGGAGAAACAGAGCTGTGAGAACGTCTCAAAGCTCTGGTAGTGACAGTACCCCCCCCCCCCCCCCCCCTCTACGGGTGGACTCCGGACACCCAGGACCCACCTTCTCAGGATGAGCCCTATGAAATGAACCCACATCCTCTCCTCAGGACCATAACCCTTCCAATGAACGAGGTACTGAAGAGAACCGCGGACAATGCGAGAGTCCACAATTCTGGAAACCTCAAACTCCAGATTGCCATCAACCAAAATCGGAGGAGGAGGCAAAGAGGAGGGCACCGTGGGCTCGACATATGGTTTTAAAAGAGCCCTGTGAAATACATTATGTATCTTCCAAACCCGAGGAAGATCAAGACGGAAGGCAACAGGATTGACGACTGACAAGATTTTATAAAGGCCCAATAAACTTGGGACCCAATTTCCAGGAGGGAACCTTCAGTTTAATATTTCTTGTAGACAACCACACCAGATCACCAACATTCAGGTCCGGACCAGGCACACGTCTCTTATCAGCCACACGCTTATATTTCTCACTCATCTTTCTAAGATTACTCTGAATCTTTTGCCAAATGGTAGACAAAGACAAGGAAAATCTCTCCTCCTCAGGCAAACCAGAGGGAGCGCCTCCCGAGAATGTCCCAAACTGCGGATGGAACCCATATGCACCAAAGAATGGTGACTTATCAGAAGATTCCTGACGACGGTTGTTCAGAGCAAACTCGGCAAGAGGGAGAAAAGAACACCAATCCTCCTGGTTCTCTGCCACAAAACAGCGCAAATATGTCTCCAGATTCTGGTTGACGCGTTCAGTCTGACCATTCGACTGCGGGTGAAAAGCAGAAGAGAAGGACAGCCGAACCCCCAGGCGAGAACAGAAAGCCTTCCAGAATCTGGACACAAACTGCGTGCCTCTATCGGAAACAATATCCGAGGGAATGCTATGCAATTTAACAATATGGTCGACAAACGCTTGTGCCAACGTTTTAGCACTGGGCAAACCAGGGAAGGGTATGAAATGAGCCATCTTGCTAAAACGGTCCACCACCACCAGGATCACCGACTTCCCTGTGGAACGAGGAAGATCCGTGATAAAGTCCATGGAGAGGTGTGTCCAAGGACGGGAAGGTACGGGAGAAGGGGACCTGAAGGCCGTGAACGAGGGATCTTAGCGCGAACGCACGTCTCACAAGCAGCCACAAAACCCTCCACCGACTTACGAAGAGCCGGCCACCAAAATCTCCAAGCAATGAGATCTACCGTGGCTCTACTACCGGGGTGACCAGCAAGAACAGTATCATGATGCTCCTTGAAGAGTTTGTGACGTAACTCAGGAGGCACAAACAACTTCCCAGGAGGACAACGGGCAGGTACCTCAGTCTGGGCAGCCTGGACCTCGGCCTCCAAATCAGAATACAGAGCAGAAACAACCACCCCCTCCGCCAAAATGGGACCCGGTTCCTCAGAGTTTCCTCCTCCCGGAAAACAGCGAGAGAGAGCATCAGCCTTCACATTTTTGATCCCAGGGCGGAATGTAACAACAAAATTGAATCTGGAGAAGAACAGAGACCATCTGGCCTGTCTCGGATTCATACGCCTGGCCGACTCCAAGTACGCCAGATTCTTATGGTCGGTAAAAACGGTGATAGGGTGCCTGGCCCCCTCCAACCAATGGCGCCATTCCTCGAAAGCCAACTTGATAGCCAACAACTCCCTATCTCCCCCATCATAGTTTTTCTCTGCCAGGGAGAGTTTTTTAGAGAAAAAGGCACAGGGTCGCCACTTGGCAGGAGAAGGGCCCTGGGACAAAACCGCACCCACACCCACCTCGGAAGCATCCACCTCAACAATAAAAGGTAAGGAAACATCGGGATGCATCAAGATGGGAGCAGACGCAAAACTCTCTTTAATCTTAGAAAAAAGCTGCAAGCGCCTCCTCCGACCAAGAGGAAAAAATCCGCCCCCTTTTTTGTCATGTCAGTGAGGGGTTTGACAATAGAGGAATAATTCAAAATGAACTTTCTGTAGTAGTTCGCAAAACCCAGAAAGCTCATCAATGCCTTCTGATTCTCAGGAAGCTCCCACTCCAACACAGCACGGACCTTGTCCGGATCCATGCGAAAACCAGAAGCAGAGAGGAGAAAACCCAGAAATTGAATCTCCGATACCATAAAAAGACATTTCTCCAGCTTGGCGTACAATTTATTCTCCCGCAGAATCCGCAGAACCTGAAAAAGATGATCCTGATGGGTCTGAACATCAGGGGAAAAAAATCTAAATATCATCAAGATACACCAATACAAATTTCCCCATCAAATGGTAGAAAATACTGTTAACAAAATGCTGAAAGACGGCCGGAGCATTCATCAGGCCGAAAGGCATAACGAGATTCTCGAAATGCCCGTTAGGGGTATTAAAGGCCGTTTTCCATTCATCCCCCTCTCTGACCCTGACCAGGTTGTATGCGCCTCTCAAATCCAATTTGGAAAAAACCTTGGCCCCAACAATTTGGTTGAAGAGGTCCGGGATCAGAGGAAGGGGATAGGGATCGCGAATCGTGATACGGTTCAGCTCCCTAAAATCTAAACAAGGTCTCAGAGAGCCATCTTTTTAACAAAAAAAAAAACTGCGGCAACAGGTGATTTTGAGGGACGAATATGCCCCTTATCGAGACTCTCGGAGATATAGGTTCGCATTGCGATTCTTTCCGGTTGTGAGAGATTGTAGAGGCGTGCCTTTGGCAGCTTGGCGCCGGGAATGAGGTTAATGGGACAGTCAAACTCCCGGTGAGGAGGTAGCTCCTGAACACCGCTCTCGGAAAACACGTCCGAGAACCCAGAGAGAAATGATGGCACCGTTTTAGTAGACACCTCTGCAAAAGTCGCTGTGAGACAATTCTCTCTACAAAAGTCACTCCACTCATTTATTTGCCTTCCTTGCCAATCGATAGTGGGGTTATGTCTAGTGAGCCAGGGTAGCCCCAAAACTAGAGGAGAAGGCAACCCGTTAAGGACAAAACAAGATATCTCCTCCACATGAGTGTCACCTACAGCTAGCCGGATATTGTGATATTTTTTTGACTGTTTGACTAAAATAATAGACGGTGGAGGTGCAGTAGACATCGCATATCTAGATTTTAGTAAGGCTTTTGACACTGTCCCACACAGAAGACTTATCAATAAACTGCAGTCATTGAGCATGGACTCCCATATTGTTGAGTGGATTAGGCAGTGGCTGAGGGACAGACAACAGAGGGTTGTAGTCAATGGAGAACATTCAAAACAAGGTCATGTTACCAGTGGGGTTCCACAGGGATCTGTACTGGGACCAATTTTGTTTAATATCTTCATAAGTGATATTGCAGAAGGCCTCGATGGTAAGGTTTGTCTTTTTGCTGATGACACAAAGATATGTAACAGGGTTGATGTTCCTGGAGGGAAACGCCAAATGGAAAAGGATTTAGGAAAACTAGAGGAATGGTCAGAACTCTGGCAACTGAAATGTAATGTGGATAAGTGCAAGATAATGCGCCTGGGGCGTAAAAACCCAAGGGCAGAATATACAATCAGTGACACAGTCCTGACCTCAGTATCTGAGGAAAGGGGTTTAGGAGTAATTATTTCAGAAGACTTAAAGGTGGGAAGACAATGTAATAGAGCAGCACGAAATGCCAGCAGAATGCTTGGATGTATAGGGAGAGGTATAAGCAGTAGAAAGAGTGAAGTGCTTATGCCGCTGTACAGAACACTGGTGAGGCCTCACTTGGAGTATTGTGCGAATCAGCTGCCCATCTCCGAAATTCAGAACAATAAAGCTCCGCAGACAGTTTGTTCTGGCATAAAAAACGTAAGTTAGATTCGGCCAGAGCAACACGATCCGGGTCATCATATATCTGCCCCAGGGCCATATAAAATCTTTCCACGGATCGAAGGGAGGGATCCCCCGATGGCAACGAAAAAGCCCAAGTCTGAGCATTACCCCTGAGCAGGGAGATGACAATCCTGATATTATAATCCGCCAAACCGTCTTTTTTTTACATGGATCTGCTTTCTGACCTGGTTGACCGCATGCAGGGTCTTTCTTTGGAAGTAGCGGATCTCCGTCAATCTATGACTCAGCTACAAGCATTGGGCTCTGCTCCGGCTCATGGAGTCTGTTGCGAGCCAAAGGTCTCACTTCCGGAAACGTTCTCCGGGGGCAGTGAGAATTTTGGGGACACAAGCAAAAATGGAGTTTGCATGCCTCTCTGAAACGAACAAAATTCTCACTGCCCCCGGAGAACGTTTCCGGAAGTGAGACCTTTGGCTCGCAACAGACTCCATGAGCCGGAGCAGAGCCCAATGCTTGTAGCTGAGTCATAGATTGACGGAGATCCGCTACTTCCAAAGAAAGACCCTGCATGCGGTCAACCAGGTCAGAAAGCAGATCCATGTAAAAAAAAGACGGTTTGGCGGATTATAATATCACGGCTGTAAGTGAGCAACAAGAGCCTACACAGTGAATAGCAACTGACCGGACTCAAACTAGGGAGGATAAAGGGTGACCCCTGTCAGACCCTAAAAGCTCTCCCTAAGCTGCTATGCAGATGTCCGGATCCGTATGGTGGATCGAGACATGCCCGCGTACCTAAGGCTGATGACCACTGAAACCCCTACAATAGTGGAAGGGGCACGGCCACCGGTGCCCTGCTCAGAATATGGACGGAACCGGGGTCGCCTCGGATCCAGTCAGCAAAGAAACAGAAACACACAATGTCTGAACACTTATCTGACGGAGCTGCGGCTGCAGTGAAAACAGATCCAAAGCCAGCAGACAATATCTGAAGTACTTGCATCAGCAGAACACAGATCCAGTGAAAAGATATCACACAGGTGAAGATACTCAAGCGAGAGATACAGCTCAAATGAAAAGTATAATCCGCACCTCTACAAAAGAGGAGGGGTGATTTAAAGGCAGCGAAATCAAACACAGGAGGGACAGCTGGGAGGAAGGAAACCGAAAGTAAAGACCTCATCACAGGGGCGGAGAAACAGGGCAGAGGGAACTCCTCCAAGCTCTAGTAGTGACATCATCACAGGGGTGGAGAAACATTGCAGTGAGAACTCCTCCTAACTCTAAGTGACATCATCACAGGGGTGGAGAAACATCGCAGTGAGAACTCCTCCTAACTCTAAGTGACATCATCACAGGGGTGGAGAAACAGAGCAGTGAGAACTCCTCCTAACTCTAAGTGACATCATCACAGGGGTGGAGAAACAGAGCAGTGAGAACTCCTCCTAACTCTAAGTGAAATCATCACAGGGGTGGAGAAACAGAGCTGTGAGAACGTCTCAAAGCTCTGGTAGTAACAACTACCTGCCGCCCTGATAATAGTACTGTTACCCCACGCCCTGATAATAGTACTATTACCCCCACCCTGATAATAATAAAATTACCCCCACGCACATCCTGATAATAATACTACCCCCGTCGTGCAAATAGTACTATTACCCCACCACCCTGATAATAATACTACCCCATGCCCTGATATTAATACTATTACCCCAAAACACACTGCTAATAATTTTACCCCCCGCCCTGATAATAATACTATTATCCCTCATGTCCTGATAATAATACTACCCCCGCCCTGACAATAATACTGTTACCCTCTCCACCCTGATAATAATACTAATCACCCGCTCTGATAATAATACAATTACCTAGAAACACCCTGATAATAATACTACCCCCTCCCCACCCTGATAATAATACTACCCTCCGCCCTGAAAATAGTACTATCCCCCCCACCCTGATGATAATACTACCCCTGCCCTGATAATAATACTATTAGCCCTCCTGCCCTGATAATAATAATACCCAACTCCCTGATAATAATACTATTACCCCAACACCATGAGAATAATACTACCCCCGCCCTGATAATAATACTATTACCCACACACACACGGATAATAATACTACCCCCACCCTGATAATAATACTATTACCTAGAAACACCCTGATAATAATACTACCCTCTGCCCTGATAATAGTACTATGCCCCCCACCTTGATGATAATACTACCCCTGCCCTGATAATAATACTTTTACCCACACACACCCTGATGATAATGCTACCCTCACCCTGATAATAATACTATTAGCCCTCATACCCTGATAATATTAATACCCAACTGCCTGATAATAATACTATTACCCCAACACCATGATAATAATACTACCCCGCCCTGATAATAATACTATTTACCCCCCCACACACACACACACACACTGATAATAATACTACCCCCACCCTGATAATAATACTATTACCTAGAAACACCCTGATAATAATACTACCCCCTCCCCGCCCTGATAATAATACTACCCTCTGCCCTGATAATAGTACTATTCCTCCCCACCCTGATGATAATACTACCCCTGCCCTGATAATAATACTTTTACCCACACACACCCTGATGATAATGCTACCCTCACCCTGATAATAATACTATTAGCCCTCATGCCCTGATAATAATAATACCCAACTCCCTGATAATACTATTACCCCAACACCATGATAATAATACTACCCCCGCCCTGATAATAATACTATTACCTACAAACACCCGGATGATAGTAATACTACCCCCCCTTCCCGACTTGATAATAATACTATTACACCTTATGCCCTCATAATAATACTTCCCCCTGCCCTGATAAAAATACTGTTACCCCCTTTGCCCTGATAATAATACCAATTACCCGCCCTAATAATACTATTACACCCCCACCCTGATGATAATAATACTATTACCCCACACACACCCTGATGATACTACTACCCCCGCCCTGATAATAATACTATAACCCCCACACAAACCCTGATAATAATACTAACCCCTGCCCTGATAATAATACTACCTCCGCCCTGATAATAATATTATTTCCCCACACCCAAACCTTGATAATAATACCACCCCCCGCCATGAAAATAATACAGGGAGTGCAGAATTATTAGGCAAATGAGTATTTTGACCACATCATCCTCTTTATGCATGTTGTCTTACTCCAAGCTGTATAGGCTCGAAAGCCTACTACCAATTAAGCATATTAGGTGATGTGCATCTCTGTAATGAGAAGGGGTGCGGTCTAATGACATCAACACCCTATATCAGGTGTGCATAATTATTAGGCAACTTCCTTTCCTTTGGCAAAATGGGTCAAAAGAAGGACTTGACAGGCTCAGAAAAGTCACAAATAGTGAGATATCTTGCAGAGGGATGCAGCACTCTTAAAATTGCAAAGCTTCTGAAGCGCGATCATCGAACAATCAAGCGTTTCATTCAAAATAGTCAACAGGGTCGCAAGAAGCGTGTGGAAAAACCAAGGCGCAAAATAACTGCCCATGAACTGAGAAAAGTCAAGCGTGCAGCTGCCAAGATGCCACTTGCCACCAGTTTGGCCATATTTCAGAGCTGCAACATCACTGGAGTGCCCAAAAGCACAAGGTGTGCAATACTCAGAGACATGGCCAAGGTAAGAAAGGCTGAAAGACGACCACCACTGAACAAGACACACAAGCTGAAACGTCAAGACTGGGCCAAGAAATATCTCAAGACTGATTCTTCTAAGGTTTTATGGACTGATGAAATGAGAGTGAGTCTTGATGGGCCAGATGGATGGGCCCGTGGCTGGATTGGTAAAGGGCAGAGAGCTCCAGTCCGACTCAGACGCCAGCAAGGTGGAGGTGGAGTACTGGTTTGGGCTGGTATCATCAAAGATGAGCTTGTGGGGCCTTTTTGGGTTGAGGATGGAGTCAAGCTCAACTCCCAGTCCTACTGGCAGTTTCTGGAAGACACCTTCTTCAAGCAGTGGTACAGGAAGAAGTCTGCAAGGTAAGAAAAACATGATTTTCATGCAGGACAATGCTCCATCACACGCGTCCAAGTACTCCACAGCGTGGCTGGCAAGAAAGGGTATAAAAGAAGAAAATCTAATGACATGGCCTCCTTGTTCACCTGATCTGAACCCCATTGAGAACCTGTGGTCCATCATCAAATGTGAGATTTACAAGGAGGGAAAACAGTCCACCTCTCTGAACAGTGTCTGGGAGGCTGTGGTTGCTGCTGCACGCAATGTGGATGGTGAACAGATCAAGACACTGACAGAATCCATGGATGGCGGCTTCTGAGTGTCCTTGCAGAGAAAGGTGGCTATATTGGTCACTGATTTGTTTTTGAATGTCAGAAATGTATATTTGTGAATGTTGAGATGTTATATTGGTTTCACTGGTAAAAATAAATAATTGAAATGGGTATATATTTGTTTTTTGTTAAGTTGCCTAATAATTATGCACAGTAATAGTCACCTGCACACACAGATATCCCCCTAAAATAGCTAAAACTAAAAACAAACTAAAAACTACTTCCAAAAATATTCAGCTTTGATATTAATGAGTTTTTTGGGTTCATTGAGAACATGGTTGTTGTTCAATAATAAAATGAATCCTCAAAAATACAACTTGCCTAATAATTCTGCACTCCCTGTACTATTACCCCCACGCACACCCTGATAATAATACTGCCCTTGGTCCTGATAATAATACTATTACCCACACAAACCCTGATAATAATACTATTACCCAATGCACCCTGGTAATAATACTATTACCCCCACACATCCAGGTAATAATACTAACCCCCGCCCTGATAATACTACCCCCGCCTTGATAATACTACTATTATCCCCTACACCCTGAAAATAATACAACCTCGCGCCCTGACAATAATACTATTACCCCCCACTCTGATTATAATACTTCCCCCTGCCCTGATAATAATACTATTACCCCTCACACCCTGATAATAATACTAACCACTTGCCCCGATAATAATACTATTCCCCCCGCCCTGATAGAAATACTATTACTCCTCACGCCCTGATAATAATACTAACCACCGCCCTGATAATAATACTATTACCCCCCTGCCCTGATAATAATAATATACCCAACCCTGATGATAATACTATTACCCGCCCACCCTGCGAATAATACTACCACTGGCCCTGATAATAATACTATTACCCCCACACAGACCCTGATAATAATACTACTCCCCTGATAATAATACTACCCCTGCCATGATAACAATACTATTACCCCCACACACACCCTGATAATAATACTACCCCCCTCCCTGATAATACTATTACCCACACACACCCAGATAATAATACTACCCCCCCACACACCCTGATAATAACACTACACCCCGCCCTGATAATAATATTATTGCCCCCACACACACCCTGATAATAAAACTTCCTCCTGCCATGATAATAATACAATTACCCCCACGCTCATCCTGATAATGATACTATTACCCCGCCACACAGCCTGATAATAATACTACTCTCCGCCCTGATAATAATACTATTACCCAACACACACACACCCCCTTATAATAATACTAACCCTCGCCCTGATAATATTATTACTCCCCCCCCACACCCTGATAATAATACTGCCCCCCTGCCATGATAATAATCTTATTACCCCCACGCACACCCTGATAATACAAAAAAGCCCCGCCCTAATAATAATACTATTACCCACACACACCCTGTTAATACTACCCCGCCCTGATAATAATACTATTATCCCACACACCCTGATAATTACACAACACCCTGCGCTGATAATACTATTACACCCCCACCCTGATTATAATACTTTAACCCCTCACGCCCTGATAATAATACAATTACTCCTCACGCCCTGATAATAATACTATTACCCCCGCCCTGATAATAATACTATCCAACCCTGATGATAATAATACTATTACCCCACCACCCTGAGAATAATACTACCACTCACCCTGAGAATAATACTATTACCCCACAAACACACCCTGATAATAATACTAACCCCGCCCTGATAATAATACTATTACCCCTCACACCCTGATAATAATAATAGCCCCCACCCTGATAATAACATTATTACCCCACACAAACCCTTATAATAATACACCCCACATCCGGATAATAATACTTCCCCCTGCCCTGATAAAACTATTATTACCCCTCACATCCTGTTAATAATTCTACCCCCTGCCATGATAATAATATTACCCCCCACCCTGATAATAATACTACCCCGCGCCCTAAAAATAATAATACTACCCCCGCCCAGATAATAATATTATTACCCCCCACACCCTTATAATAATACGATAACCCCACCTGTTAATAATACTATTACTCCCACCCTGATAATAATATTATAACACCACCTGTTAATAATACTATTACGCCCACACCCTGATAATACTATTTCCACTTCTGTAAATAATACTGTTACCCCCATCCTGATGATAATAATACTATTATCTCCCACCCTGATAATACTATTTCACCCATGTAAATAATACTATTACCCCCCCCCCACCCTGATAACAATACTATTAGCCCACCATCCTGATAATTATACTGTTACCCCCACCCCGTTAATAATACTATTACCCCCCACCCTGATAATTCTATTACCCCATCTGGTAATACTATTACTCCCTCACCCCGATAATAATACTATTAGCACCCTTCACATTACCCCCCCACCCTGATAATAATACTACCCACACACTCACTACTACCACCTACTTATTCATGTCACCTCAGGAAGGAGAAGACAATAGACAGTTATAATTATATCACAGAGAGGCAGGTTGTAGAGACAGGAGTCAGTGTGCCATAGTGTGTAACTTATTCAGGTCACCTCAGGGAGGAGAAGACAATAGACGGTTATAATTATGTCACAGAGAGGCAGGTTGTAGAGACAGGATTCAGCGTGCCATAGTGTGTTACTTATTCAGGTCACCTCAGGGAGAAGACAATAGACAGTTATAATTATGTCACAGAGAGGCAGGTTGTAGAGACAGGAGTCAGTGAGCCATAGTGTGTTACTTATTCAGGTCACCTCAGAGAGAAGAAGACAATAGACGGTTATAATTATGTCACAGAGAGGCAGGTTGTAGAGACAGGAGTCAGTGAGCCATAGTGTGTTACTTATTCAGGTCACCTCAGAGAGAAGAAGACAATAGACAGTTATAATTATGTCACAGAGAGGCAGGTTGTAGAGACAGGAGTCAGTGTGCCATAGTGTGTTACTTATTCAGGTCACCTCAGGGAGGAGAAGACAATAGACAGTTATAATTATGTCACAGAGAGGCAGGTTGTAGAGACAGGAGTCAGTGTGCCATAGTGTGTTACTTATTCAGGTCACCTCAGAGAGAAGAAGACAATAGACGGTTATAATTATGTCACAGAGAGGCAGGTTGTAGAGACAGGAGTCAGTGTGCCATAGTGTGTTACTTATTCAGGTCACCTCAGGGAGGAGAAGACAATAGACAGTTATAATTATGTCACAGAGAGGCAGGTTGTAGAGACAGGAGTCAGTGTGCCATAGTGTGTTACTTATTCAGGTCACCTCAGGAAGGAGAAGACAATAGACAGTTATAATTATGTCACAGAGATGCAGGTTGTAGAGACAGGAGTCAGTGTGCCGTAGTGTGTTACTTATTCAGGCCACCTCAGGGAGGAGAAGACAATAGACAGTTATAATTATGTCACAGAGAGGCAGGTTGTAGAGACAGGAGTCAGTGTGCCGTAGTGTGTTACTTATTCAGGTTACCTCAGGGAGGAGAAGACAATAGACAGTTATAATTGTGTCACAGAGAGGCAGGTTGTAGAGACAGGAGTCAGTGTGCCATAGTGTGTTACTTATTCAGGTCACCTCAGGGAGGAGAAGACAATAGACAGTTATAATTATGTCACAGAGAGGCAGGTTGTAGAGACAGGAGTCAGTGTGCCATAGTGTGTAACTTATTCAGGTCACCTCAGGGAGGAGAAGACAATAGACAGTTATAATTATGTCACATAGAGGCAGGTTGTAGAGACAGGAGTCAGTGTGCCATAGTGTGTTACTTATTCAGGTCACCTCAGGGAGGAGAAGACAATAGACAGATATAATTATGTCACAGAGAGGCAGGTTGTAGAGACAGGAGTCCGTGTGCCGTAGTGTGTTACTTATTCAGGTCACCTCAGGGAGGAGAAGACAATAGACAGGTATAATTATGTCACAGAGAAGCAGGTTGTAGAGACAGGAGTCAGTGTGCCGTAGTGTGTAACTTATTCAGGTCACCTCAGGGAGGAGAAGACAATAGACGGTTATAATTATGTCACAGAGAGGCAGGTTGTAGAGACAGGAGTCAATGTGCCATAGTGTGTAACTTATTCAGGTCACCTCAGGGAGGAGAAGACAATAGACGGTTATAATTATGTCACAGAGAGGCAGGTTGTAGAGACAGGAGTCAGTGTGCCGTAGTGTGTTACTTATTCAGGTCACCTCAGGGAGGAGAAGACAATAGACAGTTATAATTATGTCACATAGAGGCAGGTTGTAGAGACAGGAGTCAGTGTGCCATAGTGTGTTACTTATTCAGGTCACCTCAGGGAGGAGAAGACAATAGACAGTTATAATTATGTCACATAGAGGCAGGTTGTAGAGACAGGAGTCAGTGTGCCATAGTGTGTTACTTATTCAGGTCACCTCAGGAAGGAGAAGACAATAGACAGTTATAATTATGTCACAGAGAGGCAGGTTGTAGAGACAGGAGTCAGTGTGCCATAGTGTGTTACTTATTCAGGTCACCTCAGGGAGGAGAAGACAATAGACGGTTATAATTATGTCACAGAGAGGCAGGTTGTAGAGACAGGAGTCAGTGTGCCATAGTGTGTTACTTATTCAGGTCACCTCAGGAAGGAGAAGACAATAGACAGTTATAATTATGTCACAGAGAGGCAGGTTGTAGAGACAGGAGTCAGTGTGCCATAGTGTGTTACTTATTCAGGTCACCTCAGGAAGGAGAAGACAATAGACAGTTATAATTATGTCACAGAGAGGCAGGTTGTAGAGACAGGAGTCAGTGTGCCATAGTGTGTTACTTATTCAGGTCACCTCAGGGAGGAGAAGACAATAGACAGTTATAATTATGTCACAGAGAGGCAGGTTGTAGAGACAGGAGTCAGTGTGCCATAGTGTGTAACTTATTCAGGTCACCTCAGGAAGGAGAAGACAATAGACAATTATAATTATGTCACATAGAGGCAGGTTGTAGAGACAGGAGTCAGTGTGCCATAGTGTGTAACTTATTCAGGTCACCTCAGGGAGGGGAAGACAATAGACAGTTATAATTATGTCACATAGAGGCAGGTTGTAGAGACAGGAGTCAGTGTGCCATAGTGTGTAACTTATTCAGGTCACCTCAGGGAGGAGAAGACAATAGACAGTTATAATTATGTCCCAGAGAGGCAGGTTGTAGAGACAGGAGTCAGTGTGCCATAGTGTGTAACTTATTCAGGTCACCTCAGGGAGGGGAAGACAATAGACAATTATAATTATGTCACATAGAGGCAGGTTGTAGAGACAGGAGTCAGTGTGCCATAGTGTGTAACTTATTCAGGTCACCTCAGGGAGGAGAAGACAATAGACAGTTATAATTATGTCCCAGAGAGGCAGGTTGTAGAGACAGGAGTCAGTGTGCCATAGTGTGTTACTTATTCAGGTCACCTCAGGGAGGAGAAGACAATAGACAGGTATAATTATGTCACAGAGAGGCAGGTTGTAGAGACAGGAGTCAGTGTGCCATAGTGTGTAACTTATTCAGGTCACCTCAGGAAGGAGAAGACAATAGACAGTTATAATTATGTCACAGAGAGGCAGGTTGTAGAGACAGGAGTCAGTGTGCCATAGTGTGTTACTTATTCAGGTCACCTCAGGAAGGAGAAGACAATATACAGTTATAATTATGTCACAGAGAGGCAGGTTGTAGAGACAGGAGTCAGTGTGCCATAGTGTGTAACTTATTCAGGTCACCTCAGGAAGGAGAAGACAATAGACAGTTATAAATATGTCACAGAGAGGCAGGTTGTAGAGACAGGAGTCAGTGTGCCATAGTGTGTTACTTATTCAGGTCACCTCAGGAAGGAGAAGACAATATACAGTTATAATTATGTCACAGAGAGGCAGGTTGTAGAGACAGGAGACAGTGTGCCATAGTGTGTTACTTATTCAGGTCACCTCAGGAAGGAGAAGACAATAGACAGTTATAATTATGTCACAGAGAGGCAGGTTGTAGAGACAGGAGTCAGTGTGCCATAGTGTGTTACTTATTCAGGTCACCTCAGGAAGGAGAAGACAATATACAGTTATAATTATGTCACAGAGAGGCCGGTTGTAGAGACAGGAGTCAGTGTGCCATAGTGTGTTACTTATTCAGGTCACCTCAGGGAGGAGAAGACAATAGACAGTTATAATTATGTCACAGAGAGGCAGGCTGTAGAGACAGGAGTCAGTGTGCCATAGTGTGTTACTTATTCAGGTCACCTCAGGGAGGAGAAGACAATAGACCAGGGGCGTAACTAGAAGTGACTGGGCCCCACAGCAAATTTTTGTAAGGGCCCCCCCAGCGCGCTTCGCACCTCCCTCCTCCTGTGTAAACCCCACTCCTTTGGCAAGTCACGATCTAGACCAGACCAGGCTGCCACGCCATCCTTTTCCTATAT
Source organism: Bufo gargarizans (assembly GCF_014858855.1). Lineage (NCBI taxonomy): Eukaryota > Metazoa > Chordata > Amphibia > Anura > Bufonidae > Bufo > Bufo gargarizans. The sequence goes on from NC_058081.1 coordinate 712,988,472, forward strand.
AATTTGTATAACACCGGCCCCCCCGCTGATCAACAGTTTGAAGAGAAAGCAGCGCATATAAGCACTGCCTTCTCCTCATTGTTTGCCTGCTTGCCCTCGTAACTGCATTCACTTCAATGGGACAGCTCCTTCCTGTCCAAGTGAGTAGTAGGGTAATGTCCCATAGAAGTGAATGTGGATGCCATAGTAGCAATTACACTGCTCTTCACTGCAGTTGGTAAGCAGGTTAACAATGAGGAGAAGGCAGCGCTTGTATGGATAGGTCATGAATAGAAAAAAAAACAGACAAAGCCTTTAAGGAGATTCTCTTAGTAGCCTGCTGCTGCCCTCTTCCAACACCCTGCACATTCCAAGTCCAAATCCCATATAGCTTGGCGGCCAGTGCCGGATGCCACGGAAGTCCATCCTTCTCCTCCTCTAATTTTACTAAGATGTAGAGGCTGAGAAGGAGACACTCGGGTCCACAGCTCTAAAGCCAGCCTTACTCACCCTTGTTGGGATCTTTCTCATTGGACTGCAGTCTTCACTGACGTGCTCTTCGCCTCTTCAAATTCTGGCGACACACTGCTCCAAGCAATGAAATCTAGAAGGTAGAAAAAAATATTTTGTAATATACTATTAGTAGAAATATACTATTAGAAGAAAACAAAGAAAAACTATACATATGTGGTATCCGCCAGATTCATACTGACCTGGAGAATCAAGATCACAAGTGAAAAAACAAAAACTATAGAACTGTGGTAAAATTGTATTTTTTCCACTTCCCACTACATTTTATGCAATATTAAATGGTTGCGTTTGATAGTACAACTTGTCCTGCTAAAAACAAGCCCTCATACAACTATGTTAATGGGAAAAAAAAGTTAAGGCTCTGGGAAGGCAGAGAGCTCAAAACGAAAATGCAAAAGGAAAAAAAGCCTCTGGGGTAGAAGGGGTTAAAATAAAACCTTTCAGAAAAATACTTTTTTCTTTGCATCACCATTTTCTGATATCCATAAGTTTTTCATATTTCTGTCTACAAAGCTTTATGAGGGCATTTATGTGGGTGAACTGTAGTTTTTATTGGTAACATTTTTGGGGTGTGTGCAATTTTTTGATCATTGTTAGGGCCCATGCACACAACAGTATGCCCTCCGAGACATACAGTCCATGAGCGAGCTGCGAGCCATATGTCCCGGAGCGGCAATGATTGTGTGCACAGGAGCGCACAGCATCATAGGTTAATTGCGCGTTGGGCTGCGCGCGAGACTACTGTCCCATAATCATACGTTTTAGTAATCTACGAAGCTGTGCGCTCCCGTACACACGATCAATGCATCTCAAGGACCGAATGTTTCAGAGGGCGTATGGTCGTCTGCATGGGCCCTTATTTAATTTTTTTTGTTTGGTGTGTGCGTGTGAGTGTTGGGGAGGAGGAAGGGGTTATGGTCACCAAAACCATGTTTTTAATATTTTTTATATTTTAATAGCGAAGACTTTTTTTGTGTTTATTTATCTTTATATAAAATGTCTATAGCTTGCAGTACATGGCAGCCTCCCCTTTCTGCCCGCAGTTCTGCCATGTACTAGTGGTTATTATGGCACATATAAGCGCACACCCTCTGCATATATAAGAGCAATAAAATAAGCAGTAGTAGATGGCAGAACAGCAAGCAGGGGGGCACAGGTCAGGGCGGCACAGACAAGGGCCGGGGGGAGGGGGGCACAGACAAGGGCCGGGGGCACAGACAAGGGTCGGGGGCACAGCCCACAGGCCAGGGAGGTGTACACAGGGGCCAGGGGCGCAGACAAAAGCAGGGGGGCACAGATAAGGGCCCAGGGGTTCAGACAGTGGCCAGGGAGGCGCAGACAGTTGCTAGAAATGTATGGGCCCCAGCCAGAGCAAATTTATGAATGCCCAAAGCAACTTCCCCACAACCCCTCCCTCCTCCCTCAGCAGCGGCTTGTAAGACGCCTACACTCACCACACAACGTTGGACGTCCCGCTCACTCAGTAGGTATTCCCTCCCTAAACAGTAGTTATTATGCTCTATTATTTCCCCTTCACAGTAGTTGTGCTCCCAGCCTCCCTTATTGCCCCCACACAGTAAAATGTTGTTATTATTATTCCCCAAGGCCCATTCCATTAGTGTCCACAACTCCACACACTAGTTATGCCAAGCAATGCCCCTTTTTTGCCCCAGGCCCAGCCCCCACAGTAGCCATATTCCATTACCTCGGCTCAGTCACAAAGTAGTTACAACTTACTAACTAGTAGTAGTAGTACTACTACCACACTCACACTCTGGCTCTGGGCTGGGCGCTGGACCTGACGTGGTGCTGCTCTCAGACCCACTCAGTGCTCGTCTGCCTCTGCGCTCTGCCATCTTCTTCTCTACTGCTGCCTGCAGCTCCTGTCCTCCTGCTCCTGGCTGTTTTCTCCCACCTTCTGTGACCTGACTGCTGACCTGTCAGGCTGTGACTGTCACTTACTGCTGCCACCGGCTTGCCGCTCCTCCCTGCGTCACTCTGAAGAATCATTCATCAGTTCATGTACGTGGGCTGGGCTACAGCCTGCGCGCTGCGCAGACTTCAGGACAGGAGACAGTAAGATAAGATTAAAGAATAAAGACAAAGAAAGAGCATGATCCGATCAACATATTTACGGATGGGGGGGGGGGGCCCGCCGCCGCCGCGCCTGCTGTGAATCCAGGGGCCCTGATGAGAATCGATCATTTTAATTAACTATTTAAGTTGAAAATAAACTGTCACACAAGCTGGGCGCCGGGCCCCTTGGCAGCCCGGGCCCCGAAGCAGCCGCTTCCCCTGCTTCCCTGGTAGTTATGCCACTGCAATAGACCGTTATAATTATGTCACAGAGAAGCAGGTTGTAGAGACAGGAGTCAGTGTGCCATAGTGTGTAACTTATTCAGTCACCTCAGGGAGCAGAAGACAATAGACGGTTATAATTATGTCACAGAGAGGCAGGTTGTAGATACAGAAGTCAGTGTGCCATAGTGTGTTACTTATTCAGTCACCTCAGGGAGCAGAAGACAATAGACAGTTATAATTATGTCACAGAGAGGCAGGTTGTAGAGACAGGAGTCAGTGTGCCATAGTGTGTAACTTATTCAGGTCACCTCAGGAAGGAGAAGACAATAGACAGTTATAATTATGTCACAGAGATGCAGGTTGTAGAGACAGGAGTCAGTGTGCCATAGTGTGTTACTTATTCAGGTCATCTCAGGGAGGAGAAGACAATAGACAGTTATAATTATATCACATAGAGGCAGGTTGTAGAGACAGGAGTCAGTGTGCCATAGTGTGTTACTTATTCAGGTCACCTCAGGAAGGAGAAGACAATAGACAGTTATAATTATGTCACAGAGAGGCAGGTTGTAGAGACAGGAGTCAGTGTGCCATAGTGTGTTACTTATTCAGGTCACCTCAGGGAGGAGAAGACAATAGACAGTTATAATTATGTCACAGAGATGCAGGTTGTAGAGACAGGAGTCAGTGTGCCATAGTGTGTTACTTATTCAGGTCACCTCAGGGAGGAGAAGACAATAGACAGTTATAATTATGTCACAGAGAGGCAGGTTGTAGAGACAGCAGTCAGTGTGCCATAGTGTGTTACTTATTCATGTCACCTCAGGGAGGAGAAGACAATAGACAGGTATAATTATGTCACAGAGAGGCCGGTTGTAGAGACAGGAGTCAGTGTGCCATAGTGTGTAACTTATTCAGGTCACCTCAGGAAGGAGAAGACAATAGACAGTTATAATTATGTCACAGAGAGGCAGGTTGTAGAGACAGGAGTCGGTGTGCCAGAGTGTGTAACTTATTCAGGTCACCTCAGGGAGGAGAAGACAATAGACAGTTATAATTATGTCACAGAGAGGCAGGTTGTAGAGACAGGAGTCAGTGTGCCATAGTGTGTTACTTAGTCAGGTCACCTCAGGGAGGAGAAGACAATAGACAGTTATAATTATGTCACAGAGAGGCAGGTTGTAGAGACAGGAGTCAGTGTGCCATAGTGTGTTACTTATTCAGGTCACCTCAGGGAGGAGAAGACAATAGACAGTTATAATTATGTCACAGAGAGGCAGGTTGTAGAGACAGGAGTCAGTGTGCCATAGTGTGTAACTTATTCAGGTCACCTCAGGGAGGAGAAGACAATAGACAGTTATAATTATGTCACAGAGAGGCAGGTTGTAGAGACAGGAGTCAGTGTGCCATAGTGTGTAACTTATTCAGGTCACCTCAGGGAAGAGAAGACAATAGACAGTTATAATTATGTCACAGAGAGGCCGGTTGTAGAGACAGGAGTCAGTGTGCCATAGTGTGTTACTTATTCAGGTCACCTCAGGGAGGAGAAGACAATAGACAGTTATAATTATGTCACAGAGAGGCAGGTTGTAGAGACAGGAGTCAGTGTGCCATAGTGTGTTACTTATTCAGGTCACCTCAGGGAGGAGAAGACAATAGACAGTTATAATGATGTCACAGAGAGGCAGGTTGTAGAGACAGCAGTCAGTGTGCCGTAGTGTGTTACTTATTCAGGTCACCTCAGGGAGGAGAAGACAATAGACAGTTATAATTATGTCATATAGAGGCAGGTTGTAGAGACAGGAGTCAGTGTGCCATAGTGTGTTACTTATTCAGGTCACCTCAGGGAGGAGAAGACAATAGACAGTTATAATTATGTCACAGAGAGGCAGGTTGTAGAGACAGGAGTCAGTGTGTCATAGTGTGTTACTTATTCAGGTCACCTCAGGGAGGAGAAGACAATAGACAGTTATAATTATGTCACAGAGAGGCCGGTTGTAGAGACAGGAGTCAGTGTGCCATAGTGTGTAACTTATTCAGGTCACCTCAGGGAGGAGAAGACAATAGACAGGTATAATTATGTCACAGAGAGGCAGGTTGTAGTGACAGGAGTCGGTGTGCCATAGTGTGTTACTTATTCAGGTCACCTCAGGGAGGAGAAGACAATAGACAGTTATAATTATGTCACAGAGAGGCAGGTTGTAGAGACAGGAGTCAGTGTGCCATAGTGTGTTACTTATTCAGGTCACCTCAGGGAGGAGAAGACAATAGACAGTTATAATGATGTCACAGAGAGGCAGGTTGTAGAGACAGGAGTCAGTGTGCCATAGTGTGTTACTTATTCAGGTCACCTCAGGGAGGAGAAGACAATAGACAGTTATAATTATGTCACAGAGAGGCAGGTTGTAGAGACAGGAGTTAGTGTGTCATAGTGTGTTACTTATTCAGGTCACCTCAGGAAGGAGAAGACAATAGACAGTTATAATTATGTCACAGAGAGGCAGGTTGTAGGTACAGGAGTCAGTGTGCCATAGTGTGTGTTAAAGGGGATATTAATTATTGATACTTATGCAAATCTCAATAATTAATATTCATAAATAGGCGTAATCGTCTTGTGATGACTCCGCCTATTTATGCCTTAATGAATAACAAATCACCGCTGATTGCCTTACGCTAATCACTAACTACCCTAACTGCATGCGCCTTATTGACTACCGCTAGTAATCACACGTTACACAATAGGTATAAATGACAAAGTATTTATTAATAATACACTAGTAATACAATGCCAATTATATACTACCTCTATTGCGGCGATACTTTACAACAATAAAGGTATTATTATGTTTATAACTATATATATCTATAACAAGGGGATAGATATATATCGTTATAACAGCGCACTACAATATAAATACACACTAATACAATATACTAACACGGTTCTAACTACACTACACAGTCCCAAATCCACCCCAAGATCTAACTAGTATTACTTTAACAGTCGCCCACCCAAGCCTGACTATATGCTATCCCTACGGGGTAAAATCAAGGGGTATTTCATAAACGGTACTGCTGGGGTGAGCAGGACGTCTGTGGGGGTTGAGACACCGGGGAGCAGGGGATGAGGGTATATTATAGGGAGCAGTAAGGGTATGGGGGGAAATAAGGGAGATAGGGCAGGGTAGATAGGAGAATACTATAGGATTAGGAGGGTGTATAGGGGGGGTAGATAGGAGGGGGTATAGGGTAGCGTTGGTGGTATAGGGTAGGGTATATAGGAGGGGGTATAGGAGGGTATAAGGTGTTGGTGGTATAGGGTAGGGTATATAGGAGGGGGTATAGGAGGGTATAAGGCGTTGGTGGTATAGGGTAGGGTATATAGGAGGGGGTATAGGAGGGTATAAGGTAGCGTAGGTGGTATAGGGGAGCGTTAGGGTATCAGGGGTTAATGATACTTAATGTTCTGCTCGTTGTCCAGGGGGGCTCGTCAGTCCAGGGGGGCTCGTCAGTCCAGGGGATGATGTCTCTTGCTGGTGTACTTACCTGACTGCTGAGCGGGGCGCCGCCGGTCTATTTAAACTTGGCGGCGCCCGCTCGCAGTCTTCCTATTCGCGCCGTGCGCATGCGCACCGCCGGCCTCAATACGTGGGCCGGCGCAGTGATATGACGTCACCGCCCCGGCCCGAGGATCTCGGAGCGCGCTTCCAGGGGGGGGGGATCCTTTGATCCTCCCGCCTGTGAAGCGGACGCTTACCTCCGGCGCTGTAATTACAGCGCCGGAGGTCAGCCACTCGCAGGGGCATGGGAACTCTTTGTTCCCATGTCTCTGTTAGGAGCATCATCTCCGGCGCGGCCGGAGATGGTGACAAAGGGCAGAGGATCTTATTGATCCTCTGTCCTTTGTAGAGGCCGACACTGGACATGATTGTCCAACTGTCGGTCTCCTCCCCCCTCCAGCAAGCGGCATGATTCCGGCCATATATGCCTATAGATGCTTGGGGCACATCCATAGGCATATAGGAACGGACATTACATATGGGGGCATATTATATATTCAGGGGCATATATATATTGTGGGGATTCGCTTTGGTAGGCAGGGTAAGCGGACGCAGTACAGAGGCAAAAAACAAGGTTCAAATCAAAGTTCAGTGTTTATTCACACATAGCCAGAAAACAAGCCAAAAGAAAGTGTTCAGTCTTGGTGCCTGTTCACACCACACAAAGTTCACAGTGCAAAAAGACGTCACCTGGTCAGCAGATGATCTTCACCCAGAGTCCGCAGCAGTCTTTAGTGGCCTGTTTCCCCAGCCTATGGCTCACACAAACAGATCCCTCAGCTCCTCTGTCATGGAGGATAATCCACCACCTGAACCTGCTGGCTGGGTTTTTTATATTCCAGCCAAAACCCGGCCTGGAACCGTGGGGAACAGCCACCCACCCTGCTCTTTGGCTGCTCCCAATAAGAACCGGCCCGGATTGGCTTTACAGCCATTCTAACAGTTGAAGTGTCAGATTGCACTACAGACCTGACACTTCAGGAAAAAACCCGGTTCTTACCTCACCGAGGCCAGGAACTCGGTGACACGTATCTTCGTCAAAGACGGCTCCTTGTTCCTTCTTACATACCTCCCCCCTTTGTTCAACCCTGAGGGGGTGAACACTTGCCAGACAGTGTACGCGGGATAGGGCATCCGTGTTTCCCTGTAAACCTGCCTGCCCTGTGTTCCACGGAAAACTTAAAATTTTGCAAAGATAAGAACCACCTGGTGACCCGGAGCATTCCTCTCTTTGGCCTGGCTCATCCATTTCAAAGGGGAGTGGTCGGTC
>NC_058081.1:713004005-713082680 GCF_014858855.1 Bufo gargarizans
CCCTGAACTTTCTCATTATTCTGCCTGTAGTCACTGACCTTCTCTCTATTATCCTGCCTGTGGTCCCTGACCTCCTCTCTATTATCCTGCCTGTAATCCCGACCTTCTCTCTATTATTCTGCCTGTGATCCCTGACCTCCTCTCTATTATCCTGCCTGTAGTCCATGACCTTCTCTCTATTATCCTGCCTGTAGTCCCTGACCTCTCTATTATCCTGCCTGTAGTCAATGACCTTCTCTCTATTATTCTGCCTGTAGTCCCTGACCTTCTCTCTATTATTCTGCCTGTAGTCCCTGACCTTCTCTCTATTATCCTGCCTGTAGTCCCTGACCTTCTCTCTATTATCCTGCCTGTAGTCCCTGACCTTCTCTCTATTATTCTGTCTGCAGTCCCTGACCTTCTCTCTATTATCCTGCCTGTAGTCCATGACCTTCTCTCTATTATTCTGCCTGTAGTCCATGACCTTCTCTCTATTATCCTGTCTGTGGTCCCTGACCTTCTCTCTATTATCCTGCCTGTAGTCCCTGACCTTCTCTCTATTATTCTGTCTGCCTGTAGTCCCTGACCTTCTCTCTATTATCCTGCCTGTAGTCCCTGAACTTCTCTCTATTATTCTGCCTGTAGTCCCTGAACTTCTCTCTATTATCCTGCCTGTAGTCCCTGACCTTCTCTCTATTATCCTGCCTGTAGTCCCTGACCTTCTCTCTATTATTCTGCCTGTAGTCACTGACCTTCTCTCTATTATCCTGCCTGTAGTCACTGACCTTCTCTCTATTATCCTGCCTGTAGTCACTGACCTTCTCTCTATTATCCTGCCTGTAGTCCCTGACCTTCTCTCTATTATCCTGCCTGTAGTCCCTGACCTTCTCTCTATTATCCTGCCTGTAGTCCCTGACCTTCTCTCTATTATCCTGCCTGTAATCCCTGACCTCCTCTCTATTATCCTGCCTGTAGTCCCTGAACTTCTCTCTATTATTCTGCCTGTAATTCCTGACCTCTCTATTATCCTGCCTGTAGTCCCTAACCTTCTCTCTATTTTCTATATGTAGTCCATGACCTTCTCTCTATTATCCTGCCTGTAGTCCCTGACCTTCTCTCTATTATTCTGCCTGTAGTCGCTGACCTTCTCTCTATTATTCTGCCTGTAGTCCATGACCTTCTCTATTATCCTGCCTGTAATCCCTGACCTTCTCTCTATTATTCTGCCTGTAGTCCACAACCTTCTCTCTATTATCCTGCCTGTAGTCCATGACCTTCTCTCTATTATCCTGCCTGTAATCCCTGACCTCCTCTCTATTATCCTGCCTGTAATCCCTGACCTCCTCTCTATTATCCTGCCTGTGGTCCCTGACCTTCTCTCTATTATTCTGCCAGTAATTATTCTGCCTGTAATCCCCGACCTTCTCTCTATTATTCTGCCTGTAGTCCCTGACCTTCTCTCTATTATTCTGCCTGTAGTCACTGACCTTCTCTCTATTATCCTGCCTGTAGTCCATGACATTCTCTCTATTATCCTGCCTGTAGTCTATGACCTTCTCTCTATTATCCTGCCTGTAGTCCCTGACCTCTCTATTATCCTGCCTGTAGTCCATGACTTTCTCTCTATTATCCTGCCTGCAATCCCTAACCTTCTCTTTATTATCCTGCCTGTAGTCCCTGACCTTCTCTCTATTATTCTGCCTGTAGTCCATGACCTTCTCTCTAGTATCCTGCCTGTAGTCCATGACCTTCTCTCTATTATCCTGCCTGTAGTCCCTGACCTTCTCTCTATTATTCTGCCTGTAGTCCCTGACCTTCTCTCTATTATCCTGCCTGTAATCCCTGACCTCCTCTCTATTATCCTGCCTGTAGTCCATGACATTCTCTCTATTATTCTGCCTGTAGTCCATGACCTTCTCTCTATTATCCTGCCTGTAATCCCTGACCTCCTCTCTATTATCCTGCCTGTAATCCCTGACCTCCTCTCTATTATCCTGCCTGTAGTCCATGACCTTCTCTCTATTATCCTGCCTGTAGTCCCTGACCTTCTCTCTATTATTCTGCCTGTAGTCACTGACCTTCTCTCTATTATCCTGCCTGTAGTCTATGACCTTCTCTCTATTATCCTGCATGTAGTCCCTGACCTCTTTATTATCCTACCTGTAGTCCCTGACCTCCTCTCTATTATCCTGCCTGTAGTCCATGACTTTCTCTCTATTATCCTGCCTGCAATCCCTAACCTTCTCTCTATTATCCTGCCTGTAGTCCCTGACCTTCTCTCTATTATTCCGCCTGTAGTCCATGACCTTCTCTCTATTATCCTGCCTGTAGTCCATGACCTCCTCTCTATTATCCTGCCTGTAGTCCCTGACCTTCTCTCTATTATCCTGTCTGTGGTCCCTGACCTTCTCTCTATTATCCTGCCTGTAATCCCTGACCGTCTCTCTATTATTCTGCCTGTAGTCCCTGACCTTCTCTCTATTATCCTGCCTGTAGTCCCTGACCTTCTCTCTATTATCCTGCCTGTAATCCCTGACCGTCTCTCTATTATTCTGCCTGTAGTCCATGACCTTCTCTCTATTATCCTGCCTGTAGTCCATGACCTTCTCTCTATTATCCTGTCTGTGGTCCCTGACCGTCTCTCTATTATTCTGCGTGTAGTCCATGACCTTCTCTCTATTATCCTGCCTGTAGTCCATGACCTTCTCTCTATTATCCTGTCTGTGGTCCCTGACCTTCTCTCTATTATCCTGCCTGTAATCCCTGACCGTCTCTCTATTATTCTGCCTGTAGTTCATGACCTTCTCTCTATTATTCTGCCTGTAGTTCATGACCTCTCCATTATTCTGCCTGTAGTCCCTGACCGTCTCTCTATTATTCTGCCTGTAGTTCATGACCTTCTCTCTATTATTCTGCCTGTAGTTCATGACCTCTCCATTATTCTGCCTGTAGTCCCTAACCTTCTCTCTAATAACCTGCCTGTAATCCCTGATTTTACACTTGAACTCCCAACCCCATCTGTGACCTTTTACCTCTGCCAGGACATTGGTCCAGGAGGCGCAGTGGCCACGACAGAAGCTGACCTCCACATTCTCCAGGTAGCAGCTGCCCTTGGTGATGTTCCTGATTTCAGTGTGAAGTTTGCAGACTGTTGGTCCATCTGTGGAGAGGAAACTCCATTAGTATAGTCCAGAGGTCTATGACTGAGGGCAGGAACTGCCTGAAATGTGTGGGTAACGCACCCTTTCTGCATGCACTTTTAAATATTGTAAATGATTTGCTGTACGAGATTTCCTCCACAGAAAACAGGAAAACGGATTACCAGATACATCAGACACTAGAGCAGTCACTGTCGACGTCCCTACCTGATATCTGCCTCCAGTACATCCCATAATACAACACCATAGATGATCATGCCTGATATCTGCCTCCAGTACATCCCATAATACAGCACCATAGACGTCCCTACCTGATATCTGCCTCCAGTGCATCCCATAATACAACACCATAGATGATCCTGCCTGATATCTGCCTCCAGTACATCCCATAATACAGCACCATAGACGTCCCTACCTGATATCTGCCTCCAGTGCATCCCATAATACAACACCATAGATGATCCTGCCTGATATCTGCCTCCAGGACATCCCATAATACAGCACCATAGATGTCCCTACCTGATATCTGCCTCCAGTACACCCCATAATACAGCACCATAGACGTCCCTACCCGATATCTGCCTTCAGTATATCCCATAATACAGCACCATAGACGTCCCTACCTGACATCTGCCTACGGTACACCCCATAATACAGCACCATAGACGTTCCTACCTGATATCTGCCTTCAGTATATCCCATAATACAGCACCATAGACATCCCTACCTGATATCTGCCTTCAGTATATCCCATAATACAGCACCATAGACGTCCCTACCTGACATCTGCCTCCGGTACACCCCATAATACAGCACCATAGACGTCCCTACCTGATATTTGCCTCCAGTACATCCCATAATACAGCACCATAGACATCCCTACCTGGTATCTGCCTCCAGTACACCCCATAATACAGCACCATAGACATCCCTACCTGGTATCTGCCTTCAGTATATCCCATAATACAGCACCATAGACGTCCCTACCTGACATCTGCCTCCGGTACACCCCATAATACAGCACCATAGACGTCCCTACCTGATATTTGCCTCCAGTACATCCCATAATACAGCACCATAGACATCCCTACCTGGTATCTGCCTCCAGTACATCCCATAATACAGCACCATAGACGTCCCTACCTGATATTTGCCTCCAGTACATCCCATAATATAGCACCATAGATATCCCTACCTGGTATCTGCCTACGGTACATCCCATAATACAGCACCATAGACATCCCTACCTGGTATCTGCCTCCAATACATCCCATAATACGACACCATAGACGTCCCTATCTAATATCTGCCTCTAGTGCATCCCATAATACAGCACCATAGATGTCCCTACCTGATATCTGCCTCCGGCACACAGGACAGCATTCTCCGGGCTCCTGCACCGTCTCTTCTCCCTGTCACAAGGAAACATTACAGAATGATACGGTTTCCCCAGATCTGTAGCCCAGCGGTTATCGGAGCCCTTCCTGTAGGTGACCCTGTGAGAAAAGACGTCCCTAAGTCCATGTGATAGTGAAAGTTATAATGGGATGTGGCGTGAAGACATAGGAGACCACCTAGACTGACAGGAAGCTTCTTCTGGTTAGACGGTCAGGAGCGGAGTCACCCGAGATCCTGTTACTACACTCTAAAAATGGGTCAGGTGTGCTTCATTAAGGCGGCAGACGACAATCTATCGGGGTGAGCGTTTTTCGTGTGTAGTAATAGGAGGTCCAGGCTCTCCGTCATGTGACTACGTCCTGCAGCAGAGGACATTACTTACATGTCTTGATGGTGAGGGTCAAGACATGGCGCCACCCCCCACAGCACGTGTCCAGACATGGCGCCACCCCCCACAGCATGTGTCCAGACATGGCGCCACCCCCCACAGCACGTGTCCAGACATGGCGCCACCCCCCACAGCACGTGTCCAGACATGGCGCCACTGCCCACAGCACGTGTCCAGACATGGCGGCACCCCCCACAGTACGTGTCCAGACATGGCAGCACCCCCCCTACAGTACGTGTCCAGACATAACGGCACCCCCCACAGTACGTGTCCAGACATAATTGCACCCCCCACAGTACGTGTCCAGAAATAACGGCACCCCCCACAGAAATAATGGCGGTTAGGTATCCTCCATTGATCAGTTACCTAAAGGCAGTGGAATCCACTAAGTGGTGGAGCAGCAACTGCACTGCCAGCAACTTAGCCAGGTGGGAGTGCAGTTTGCACACAAGTGGATTGCTGGGTGCGTATTGGTCTTTCCTGCCCATACATTCAATTATGAGTGACTGACCATTAAGGAGATGATGAGGTGGCGAAGTAGTCCGAGCAGGAGAAGCAGTAACCGATGATGACTACTACACTGTACTAATTGTGGATGTGGCCTGGCTACTAGAATGATAACGGGGAGGAGGATGTCCTGCTAGTTTGATTTTCCCAAAAGTATTTGCAACTGGGAGGATTTGAGTAGAACGGTGACACGGGCCGGTATCTGAGGCAGCACATTCCCAGCACCAGGATTCATATTCTAAAAGATTTGATATGATTGGGAATTATGTGATGAAGACTGGGCTGATTCATATTAAAGGGGTCGGCCACTTTCTGGCTTCTGATGACCAATGTGTATATAAGATGACTGTATGGAACTCACCAATATAGCCTCTGTTGATATTCTGTGTCATTTGCTATATTTCAGAAGATATTCTTCCTGGTTGGCCAAGTCATTTATGCTGTACAGTAAAAGGTGCTCTCCATAAAATGGCCGCTGATGGAGGGTCATGTGACCAGGCAAATCACTCAGTCTCCGCCATTAATATCGCCCACACCTGCCCTACACTTTCAACATTGCAAGTGCAGAGGATAGATGTAGTATTTTGAGGGAAGAAGGGTGAGTGATGTGTCTGGAGTTATTTTTGCTTGGTCACATGACCCTCCATGAGCGGCCATCTTATGGACAGGTCTCCTGTGAAGATTTGCCCAACAAGGGGACATGACTTATGAAATATAGCAAACGGCACAGAATACCAGCAAAGTCTATGTTAGTAAGTGTCATGTAGTCAACTTACATGCGCTTTGGTCAAAAGTAGCCAGAAAGTGGCCGACCCCTTTAATATTAAATTAGGTAGTATAACTTCACATGCTGCACAGTCTGACAAATGGCGGCCACCAACCACCCTGAGGTGACCTGAATAAGTTACACACTCTGGCACACCGACTCCTGTCTCTACAACCTGCCTCTCTGTGACATAATTATAACTGTCTATTGTCTTCTCCTCCCTGAGGTGACCTGAATAAGTTACACACTATGGCACACTGACTCCTGTCTCTACAACCGGCCTCTCTGTGACATAATTATAACCGTCTATTGTCTTCTCCTCCCTGAGGTGACCTGAATAAGTAACACACTATGGCACACTGACTCCTGTCTCTACAACCTGCCTCTCTGTGACATAATTATAACTGTCTATTGTCTTCTCCTCCCTGAGGTGACCTGAATAAGTTACACACTATGGCACACTGACTCCTGTCTCTACAACCTGCCTCTCTGTGACATAATTATAACTGTCTATTGTCTTCTCCTCCCTGAGGTGACCTGAATAAGTTACACACTATGGCACACTGACTCCTGTCTCTACAACCTGCCTCTCTGTGACATAATTATAACTGTCTATTGTCTTCTCCTCCCTGAGGTGACCTGAATAAGTAACACACTATGGCACACTGACTCCTGTCTCTACAACCTGCCTCTCTGTGACATAATTATAACTGTCTATTGTCTTCTCCTCCCTGAGGTGACCTGAATAAGTAACACACTATGGCACACTGACTCCTGTCTCTACAACCTGCCTCTCTGTGACATAATTATAACTGTCTATTAGTCTTCTCCTCCCTGAGGTGACCTGAATAAGTTACACACTATGGCACACTGACTCCTGTCTCTACAACCTGCCTCTCTGTGACATAATTATAACTGTCTATTGTCTTCTCCTTCCTGAGGTGACCTGAATAAGTAACACACTATGGCACACTGACTCCTGTCTCTACAACCTGCCTCTCTGTGACATAATTATAACTGTCTATTGTCTTCTCCTCCTGAGGTGACCTGAATAAGTACACACTATGGCACACTGACTCCTGTCTCTACAACCTGCCTCTCTGTGACATAATTATAACTGTCTATTGTCTTCTCCTTCCTGAGGTGACCTGAATAAGTTACACACTACGGCACACTGACTCCTGTCTCTACAACCTGCCTCTCTGTGACATAATTATAACTGTCTATTGTCTTCTCCTCCCTGAGGTGACCTGAATAAGTAACACACTACGGCACACTGACTCCTGTCTCTACAACCGGCCTCTCTGTGACATAATTATAACTGTCTATTGTCTTCTCCTCCCTGAGGTGACCTGAATAAGTAACACACTACGGCACACTGACTCCTGTCTCTACAACCTGCCTCTCTGTGACATAATTATAACTGTCTATTGTCTTCTCCTCCCTGAGGTGACCTGAATAAGTAACACACTATGGCACACTGACTCCTGTCTCTACAACCTGCCTCTCTGTGACATAATTATAACTGTCTATTGTCTTCTCCTCCCTGAGGTGACCTGAATAAGTAACACACTATGGCACACTGACTCCTGTCTCTACAACCTGCCTCTCTGTGACATAATTATAACTGTCTATTGTCTTCTCCTCCTGAGGTGACCTGAATAAGTAACACACTATGGCACACTGACTCCTGTCTCTACAACCTGCCTCTCTGTGACATAATTATAACTGTCTATTGTCTTCTCCTCCCTGAGGTGACCTGAATAAGTAACACACTATGGCACACTGACTCCTGTCTCTACAACCTGCCTCTCTGTGACATAATTATAACTGTCTATTGTCTTCTCCTCCCTGAGGTGACCTGAATAAGTAACACACTATGGCACACTGACTCCTGTCTCTACAACCTGCTTCTCTGTGACATAATTATAACTGTCTATTGTCTTCTCCTCCTTGAGGTGACCTGAATAAGTAACACACTATGGCACACTGACTCCTGTCTCTACAACCTGCCTCTCTGGGACATAATTATAACTGTCTATTGTCTTCTCCTCCCTGAGGTGACCTGAATAAGTAACACACTATGGCACACTGACTCCTGTCTCTACAACCTGCCTCTCTGTGACATAATTATAACTGTCTATTGTCTTCTCCTCCCTGAGATGACCTGAATAAGTCACACAGTATGGCACACTGACTCCTGTCTCTACAGCCTGCCTCTGTGACATAATTATAACTGTCTATTGTCTTCTCCTTCCTAAGGTGGCCTGAATAAGTAACACACTATGGCACACTGACTCGTGTCTCTACAACCTGCCTCTCTGTGACATAATTATAACTGTCTATTGTCTTCTCCTCCCTGAGGTGACCTGAATAAGTACACACTATGGCACACTGACTCCTGTCTCTACAACCTGCCTCTCTGTGACATAATTATAACTGTCTATTGTCTTCTCCTCCCTGAGGTGACCTGAATAAGTTACACACTATGGCACACTGACTCCTGTCTCTACAACCTGCCTCTCTGTGACATAATTATAACTGTCTATTGTCTTCTCCTCCCTGAGGTGACCTGAATAAGTTACACACTATGGCACACTGACTCCTGTCTCTACAACCTGCCTCTATGTGACATAATTATAACTGTCTATTGTCTTCTCCTCCCTGAGGTGACCTGAATAAGTAACACACTATGGCACACTGACTCCTGTCTCTACAACCTGCCTTCTCTGTGACATAATTATAACTGTCTATTGTCTTCTTCTCTCCTGAGGTGACCTGAATAAGTAACACACTATGGCACACTGACTCCTGTCTCTACAACCTGCCTCTCTGTGACATAATTATAACTGTCTATTGTCTTCTCCTCCTGAGGTGACCTGAATAAGTAACACACTATGGCAAACTGACTCCTGTCTCTACAACCTGCCTCTATGTGACACTAATTATAACTGTCTATTGTCTTCTCCTCCCTGAGGTGACCTGAATAAGTTACACACTATGGCACACTGACTCCTGTCTCTACAACCTGCCTCTCTGTGACATAATTATAACTGTCTATTGTCTTCTCCTCCCTGAGGTGACCTGAATAAGTAACACACTATGGCACACTGACTCCTGTCTCTACAACCTGCCTCTATGTGATATAATTATAACTGTCTATTGTCTTCTCCTCCCTGAGGTGACCTGAATAAGTTACACACTATGGCACACTGACTCCTGTCTCTACAACCTGCCTCTCTGTGACATAATTATATCTGTCTATTGTCTTCTCCTCCCTGAGGTGACCTGACTAAGTAACACACTATGGCACACCGACTCCTGTCTCTACAACCTGCTTCTCTGTGACATCATTATAACTGTCTATTGTCTTCTCCTCCTTGAGGTGACCTGAATAAGTAACACACTATGGCACACTGACTCCTGTCTCTACAACCTGCCTCTCTGGGACATAATTATAACTGTCTATTGTCTTCTCCTTCCTGAGGTGACCTGAATAAGTAACACACTATGGCACACTGACTCCTGTCTCTACAACCTGCCTCTCTGTGACATCATTATAACTGTCTATTGTCTTCTCCTCCCTGAGGTGACCTGAATAAGTTACACACTATGGCACACTGACTCCTGTCTCTACAACCTGCCTCTCTGTGACATAATTATAACTGTCTATTGTCTTCTCCTCCCTGAGGTGACCTGAATAAGTAACACACTATGGCACACTGACTCCTGTCTCTACAACCTGCCTCTCTGTGACATAATTATAACTGTCTATTGTCTTCTCCTCCCTGAGGTGACCTGAATAAGTAACACTCTATGGCACACTGACTCCTGTCTCTACAACCTGCCTCTCTGTGACATAATTATAACCGTCTATTGTCTTCTCCTCCCTGAGGTGACCTGAATAAGTAACACACTATGGCACACTGACTCCTGTCTCTACAACCTGCCTCTCTGTGACATAATTATAACTGTCTATTGTCTTCTCCTCCTTCCTGAGGTGACCTGAATAAGTAACACACTATGGCACACTGACTCCTGTCTCTACAACCTGCCTCTCTGTGACATAATTATAACTGTCTATTGTCTTCTCCTCCCTGAGGTGACCTGAATAAGTAACACACTATGGCACACTGACTACTGTCTCTACAACCTGCCTCTCTGTGACATAATTATAACTGTCTATTGTCTTCTCCTCCCTGAGGTGACCTGAATAAGTAACACACTATGGCACACTGACTCCTGTCTCTACAACCTGCCTCTCTGTGACATAATTATAACTGTCTATTGTCTTCTCCTCCCTGAGGTGTCCTGAATAAGTAACACCCTATGGCACATTGACTCCTGTCTCTACAACCTGCCTCTCTGTGACATAATTATAACTGTCTATTGTCTTCTCCTCCCTGAGGTGACCTGAATAAGTAACACCCTATGGCACACTGACTCCTGTCTCTACAACCTGCCTCTCTGTGACATAATTATATCTGTCTATTGTCTTCTCCTCCCTGAGGAGACCTGAATAAGTTGCACACTAGGGCACACTGACTCCTGTCTCTACAACCTGCCTCTCTGTGACATAATTATAACTGTCTATTGTCTTCTCCTCCCTGAGGTGACCTGAATAAGTAACACACTATGGCACACTGACTCCTGTCTCTACAACCTGCCTCTCTGTGACATAATTATAACCGTCTATTGTCTTCTCCTCCCTGAGGTGACCTGAATAAGTTACACACTATGGCACACTGACTCCTGTCTCTACAACCTGCCTCTCTGTGACATAATTATAATTGTCTATTGTCTTCTCCTCCCTGAGGTGACCTGAATAAGTTACACACTATGGCACACTGACAACTGTCTCTACAACCTGCCTCTCTGTGACATAATTATATCTGTCTATTGTCTTCTCCTCCCTGAGGCGACCTGAATAAGTTACACACTATGGCACACTGACTCCTGTCTCTACAACCTGCCTCTATGTGATATAATTATAACTGTCTATTGTCTTCTCCTTCCTGAGGTGACCTGAATAAGTAACACACTATGGCACACTGACTCCTGTCTCTACAACCTGCCTCTATGTGATATAATTATAACTGTCTATTGTCTTCTCCTTCCTGAGGTGACCTGAATAAGTAACACACTATGGCACACTGACTCCTGTCTCTACAACCTGCCTCTCTGTGACATAATTATAACTGTTTATTGTCTTCTCCTCCCTGAGGTGTCCTGAATAAGTAACACACTATGGCACACTGACTCCTGTCTCTACAACCTGCCTCTCTGTGACATAATTATAACTGTCTATTGTCTTCTCCTCCCTGAGGTGACCTGAATAAGTTACACACTACGGCACACTGACTCCTGTCTCTACAACCTGCCTCTCTGGGACATAATTATAACTGTCTATTGCCTTCTCCTCCCTGAGGTGACCTGAATAAGTAACACACTATGGCACACTGACTCCTGTCTCTACAACCTGCCTCTCTGGGACATAATTATAACTGTCTATTGTCTTCTCCTCCTTGAGGTGACCTGAATAAGTAACACACTATGGCACACTGACTCCTGTCTCTACAACCTGCCTCTCTGTGACATAATTATAACTGTCTATTGTCTTCTCCTCCCTGAGGTGACCTGAATAAGTTACACACTATGGCACACTGACTCCTGTCTCTACAACCTGCCTCTCTGTGACATAATTATATCTGTCTATTGTCTTCTCCTCCCTGAGGTGACCTGAATAAGTTACACACTATGGCACACTGACTCCTGTCTCTACATCCTGCCTCTCTGTGACATAATTATATCTGTCTATTGTCTTCTCCTCCCTGAGGTGACCTGAATAAGTTACACACTATGGCACACTGACTCCTGTCTCTACAACCTGCCTCTATGTGACATAATTATATCTGTCTATTGTCTTCTCCTCCCTGAGGTGACCTGAATAAGTTACACTCTATGGCACACTGACTCCTGTCTCTACAACCTGCCTCTCTGTGACATAATTATAACTGTCTATTGTCTTCTCCTCCATGACCCCAGGCCTGCCATATTCTGTGTTATAAGACCTCTATCTACCAGACGCGCTATCTGTCCAATGTACACACCCAGAAAGACATGGCCGATCCTGGCTGGCCTCTTATATAGTGCCTATGACACATCCACTGACATCACAGCTTTAGTCTCTCATAATTGGCTGAGGCTGACTGCAAGGCATTATGGGCAATGCCACCCGTACTGGGTCATATGATGCTCCTTCATCTTCTCATCTTCCCTGTATACAAATTTATATGGTGGATGCCATTTTGAGAACTTTGTGTGGGACGAATCCCAAAAGTACGGATTTATTGGAAGACAAAATTATTCAGAAATTCGCAACAAATCTGATTAGTGTGAAATTAATTCACTCATCTCTAGTCATTATCCCGGTACCTGTGTGATGTCATAGCCCCGGAATCTGTGTGATGTCATTGCCCCGTCACCTGTGTGATGTCACAGCCCCGTCACCTGTGTGATGTCACAGCCCCGTCACCTGTGTGATGTCACAGCCCCGGAATCTGTGTGATGTCATTGCCCCGGTATCTGTGTGATGTCACAGCCCCGTCACCTGTGTGATGTCACAGCCCCGTCACCTGTGTGATGTCACAGCCCCGTCACCTGTGTGATGTCACAGCCCCGTCACCTGTGTGGTGTAACAGCCCCGGTACCCGTGTGATGTCACTGCCCCGATACCCGTGTGATGTCACTGCCCCGGTACCCGTGTGATGTCACAGCCCCGGTATCCGTGTGATGTCACAGCCCCGGTTCCCGTGTGATGTCACAGCCCCGGTACCCGTGTGATGTCACAGCCCCGGTACCCGTGTGATGTCACAGCCCCGGTACCCGTGTGATGTCACAGCCCCGGTACCCGTGTGATGTCACAGCCCCGGTACCCGTGTGATGTCACAGCCCCGGTATCCGTGTGATGTCACAGCCCCGGTACCCGTGTGATGTCACAGCCCCGGTTCCCGTGTGATGTCACAGCCCCGGTACCCGTGTGATGTCACAGCCCCGGTACCCGTGTGATGTCACAGCCCCGGTACCCGTGTGATGTCACAGCCCCGGTACCCGTGTGATGTCACAGCCCCGGTACCCGTGTGATGTCACAGCCCCGGTACCCGTGTGATGTCACAGCCCCGGTACCCGTGTGATGTCACAGCCCCGGTACCCGTGTGATGTCACAGCCCGGTATCCGTGTGATGTCACAGCCCCGGTATCCGTGTGATGTCACAGCCCCGGTATCCGTGTGATGTCACAGCCCCGGTATCCGTGTGATGTCACAGCCCGGTACCCGTGTGATGTCACAGCCCCGGTACCCGTGTGATGTCACAGCCCCGGTACCCGGTGATGTCACAGCCCGGTACCCGTGTGATGTCACAGCCCCGGTACCCGTGTTAGATCACAGCCCCGGTACCCGTGTGATGTCACAGCCCCGGTACCCGTGTGATGTCACAGCCCCGGTATCCGTGTGATGTCACAGCCCCGGTATCCGTGTGATGTCACAGCCCCGGTATCCGTGTGATGTCACAGCCCCGGTATCCGTGTGATGTCACAGCCCCGGTACCCGTGTGATGTCACAGCCCCGGTACCCGTGTGATGTCACAGCCCCGGTACCTGTGTGATGTCACAGCCCCGGTATCAGCTCCTCACCTCGGCACAGTGGGGCGGTGGACACTGCGCAGCGCAGACTCCGATCCCATTTACACAGCGACATATCTGACACCCGTCCTGCCAGTCCGCTCCGGGCTGTACAAAATACAATCATTAATGTGTGAGCTTCATCAGGAATAATGATGGGGCGTCTGCGAGGAAGGAATCTCTCCGTGGGCAGGATGATGGGGGTTACTCACCGGGTACACCTGTTGTCCATGCTTGCACTCGCAGTCTTCCGCTCTGACACACATCCCGCTGCTGCTGCGGTACCTTCCTGCCTCACACACACAGCCGCCCGGGGCCCCCGCACTGCAGCTCCGGCCCCGCTCTCCATAAACCTGCTGACAAGTCCGTTCACAGAAGTCTTCACCCGGGAGCGTCCGCCTCCACCGCTCCCCAGGGGGACAACCTGCACACAGGGGAGTCACACAGCTGAGCATCAGTATACTCAGCGTCGAGCATCGGTATACTCAGCGCCGGGCATCGGTATACTCAGCGCCGAGCATCGGTATACTCAGCGCCGAGCATCGGTATACTCAGCGCCGAGCATCGGTATACTCAGCGCCGAGCATCGGCATACTCAGCGCCGAGCATTGCATCGGCATACTCAGCGCCGAGCATCGGCATACTCAGCGCCGGGCATCGGTATACTCAGCGACGGGCATCGGTATACTCAGCGACGGGCATCGGTATACTCAGCGACGAGCATCGGTATACTCAGCGCCGGGCATCGGTATACTCAGCGCCGGGCATCGGCATACTCAGCGCCGAGCATCGGCATACTTAGCGCCGAGCATCGGCATACTCAGCGCCGGGGGCCGAGCATCGGTATACCCAACGCTGGGCATCGGTATACTCAGAGCCGTGCATCGGTATACTCAGCGCCGGGCATCGGTATACTCAGCGCCGGGCATCGGTATACTCAGCGCCGGGCATCGGTATACTCAGCGCCGGGGCCGAGCATCGGTATACTCAGAGCTGGGCATCGGTATACTCAGCGCCGGGCATCGGTATACTCAGCGCCGGGCATCGGTATACTCAGCGCCGGGGCCGAGCATCGGTATACTCAGCGCCGGGCATCGGTATACTCAGCGCCGAGCATTGGTATACTCAGCGCCGAGCATTGGTATACTCAGCGCCGAGCATTGGTATACTCAGCGCCGGACATCGGTATATTCAGCGCCAGGGCCGAGCATCAGTATACCCAGCGCCGGGCATCGGTATACTCAGAGCCGTGCATCGGTATACTCAGTGCCGGGGCCGAGCATCGGTATACTCAGAGCTGGGCATCGGTATACTCAGCGCCGGGCATCGGTATACTCAGCGCCGGGCATCGGTATACTCAGCGCCGGGGCCGAGCATCGGTATACTCAGCGCCGGGCATCGGTATACTCAGCGCCGAGCATCGGTATACTCAGCGCCGAGCATTGGTATACTCAGCGCCGGACATCGGTATACTCAGCGCCGGACATCGGTATACTCAGCGCCGGGGCCGAGCATCAGTATACCCAGCGCCGGTATACTCAGAGCCGTGCATCCGTATACTCAGTGCCGGGCATCGGTATACTCAGCGCCGGGCATCGGTATACTCAGTGCCGGGCATCGGTATACTCAGCGCTGGGCATCGGTATACTCAGCGCCGGGTATCGGTATACTCAGCGCCGGGCATCGGTATACTCAGCGCCGGGCATCGGTATACTCAGCGCCGAGCATCGGTATACTCAGCGCCGGGCATCGGTATACTCAGCGCCGGGCATCGGTATACTCAGCGCCGAGCATCGGTATACTCAGCGCCGAGCATCGGTATACTCAGCGCCGAGCATCGGTATACTCAGCGCCGGGCATCGGTATATACTGTGTACAGTGCATCAGCTGGACCCCAATATTTTGGGACTACTCACTGCAGTCGGGGAGCTCACACGGTCTCTGCCGGGTCGGGGGTCCGGCACATTCCTCGCCGTCGTACAGCCGCGGACGTATCTGCTGTCGCTGGGAGGTTTGGACTCCAATTCCACAAGTGACAGAACATAAACTCCAGGCCGACCACTGCGACCACTGACAGTCCACTGCAAGAAAGACACGTCACTCACCCCGCACAACAATGAGCACCTACCACCACACTGCAGAGCATCTCACCGTCACAGTCCTGAGAGGAGCAGACAAAGCTTCCAGTATGACAAGTGCTGCAGGAGAAAGGACACTTCTATTAGAGGGATGTTACCGCTCCCTGCCCCCGTCATCACTCCGTGCAGTGCACCTGCCCCTGTCACCACTCCGTGCAGTGCACCTGCCCCCGTCACCATTCCGTGCAGTGCACCTGCCCCGTCACCACTCCGTGCAGTGCACCTTCCCCCATCATCACTCCGTGCAGTGCACCTGCCCCTGTCACCACTCCGTGCAGTGCACCTGCCCCTGTCACCACTCCGTGCAGTGCACCTGCCCCCGACACCACTCCATGCAGTGCACCTGCCCCGTCACCACTCCGTGCAGTGCACCTGCCCCTGTCACCACTCCGTGCAGTGCACCTGCCCCGTCACCACTCCGTGCAGTGCACCTGCCCCCGTCACCACTCCGTGCAGTGCACCTGCCCCGTCACCACTCCGTGCAGTGCACCTGCCCCGTCACCACTCCGTGCAGTGCACCTGCCCCCGTCTCCACTCCGTGCAGTGCACCTGCCCCTGTCACCACTCCGTGCAGTGCACCTGCCCCTGTCACCACTCCGTGCAGTGCACCTGCCCCTGTCACCACTCCGTGCAGTGCACCTGCCCCTGTCACCACTCCGTGCAGTGCACCTGCCCCTGTCACCACTCCGTGCAGTGCACCTGCCCCGTCACCACTCCGTGCAGTGCACCTGCCCCCGTCACCACTCCGTGCAGTGCACCTGCCCCGTCACCACTCCGTGCAGTGCACCTGCCCCGTCACCACTCCGTGCAGTGCACCTGCCCCCGTCACCACTCCGTGCAGTGCACCTGCCCCCGTCACCACTCCGTGCAGTGCCCCTGTTATCAGTCCCTGCACTGCACCTGCCCCCCTGTTATCACTCTGTTCACTGCATCTACCCCTGTTATCAGTCCCTGCACTGCACCTGCCCCTGTTATCAGTCCCTGCACTGCACCTGCCCCTGTTATCAGTCCCTGCACTGCACCGGCCCCCGTTGTCACTCCCCCCCGCCCGCCCGCCTCTTACCAGTTATTGCACTGGTAATGCACAGTTGTGCCCGTCGGGTATTCTCTTGTTCTTTCTTCCAGGGTGAGATTCTCCGTCCAGAGGTCGGACACTGAGGGGAGGACACAAGGGCATTCCTCTGGGGCCACACACTGGTCACCCTGCAAAACCTGGACACAAAGACCCTGATATTAGAGCAGCAGGATAATGACTACTACTCCAGCTACAGTGACCATGAGGAGGGCACTACTGCCCCATCATCTTATCGGCTCTGTGTGTGTATGTGATCAGCTGTTAGTGGGACTGATGCTCCTGCTACAGACACACTATAACTCCCAGCATGCCCTGCTCATAGGACCCTGGAGCTGTGTCATACCCGTGTGCTGGTTCCAGGAGGCTCGCTGCACCTCGTGCCTCACATATGAGAGGAGCTGGTGTATAAGTGGTGTGCGCTCTCCCAGGGGCCCTATAGACACCACAGGGGCCCCTAGAGCTCAATCACCCACCTTTCCTGGGGGACAAGAGCAGCCCGGCTCACAGGCCTCACTGACACACAGGGACTCCGGTCGGAGGTCAGCGCAGGCGCGGGGGCAGGAACTGGCGCAGGCGCTGAAGACCTGATCCCCAGGACAATCTGTGAAGACAAGAGAAGGAGATCAGTATATACTGTATACTGGATGTATACACCACCGGACCTATGTGCCGATCTGTGTACCGCCCTCTATGCTGATCTGTATACCGCCCTCTATGCTGATCTGTATACCGCCCTCTATACCGATCTGTATACCCCCCTCTATACTGATCTGTATACCGCCATCTATGCTGATCTGTATACCGCCCTCTATACTGATCTGTATACCGCCCTCTATACCGATCTGTATACCGCCCTCTATACCGATCTGTATACCGCCCTCTATACCGATCTGTATACCGCCCTCTATACCGATCTGTATACCGCCCTCTATACCGATCTGTATACCGCCCTCTATACCGATCTGTATACCGCCATCTATGCTGATCTGTATACCGTCCTCTATACCGATCTGTATACCGCCCTCTATACTGATCTGTATACCGCCCTCTATACTGATCTGTATACCGTCCTCTATACCGATCTGTATACCGCCATCTATGCCGATCTGTATACCGCCCTCTATACTGATCTGTATACCGCCCTCTATACTGATCTGTATACCGCCCTCTATACCGATCTGTATACCGCCCTCTATACCGATCTGTATACCGCCCTCTATACTGATCTGTATACCGCCCTCTATACTGATCTGTATACCGCCCTCTATACCGATCTGTATACCGTCCTCTATACTGATCTGTATACCGCCCTATATACCGATCTGTATACCGTCCTCTATGCTGATCTGTATACCGCCCTCTATACTGATCTGTATACCGCCCTCTATACTGATCTGTATACCGCCCTCTATACCGATCTGTATACCGCCCTCTATACTGATCTGTATACCGCCCTCTATACTGATCTGTATACCGCCCTCTATACCGATCTGTATACCGCCCTCTATACTGATCTGTATACCGCCCTCTATACTGATCTGTATACCGCCATCTATGCTGATCTGTATACCGCCCTCTATACCGATCTGTATACCGCCCTCTATACCGATCTGTATACCGTCCTCTATACCGATCTGTATACCGCCCTCTATACTGATCTGTATACCGCCCTCTATACTGATCTGTATACCGCCATCTATGCTGATCTGTATACCGCCCTCTATACTGATCTGTATACCGCCCTCTATACCGATCTGTATACCGTCCTCTATACCGATCTGTATACCGCCCTCTATACTGATCTGTATACCGCCCTCTATACTGATCTGTATACCGCCCTATATACCGATCTGTATACCGTCCTCTATGCTGATCTGTATACCGCCCTCTATGCTGATCTGTATACCGCCCTCTATACTGATCTGTATACCGCCCTCTATACCGACCTGTACACCGCCCTCTATACTGATCTGTATACCGCCCTCTATGCTGATCTGTATACCGCCCTCTATACTGATCTGTATACCCCCATCTATACTGATCTGTATACCGCCCTCTATACTGATCTGTATACCGCCCTCTATACTGATCTGTATACCGCCCTCTATACCGATCTGTATACCGTCCTCTATACCGATCTGTATACCGCCCTCTATACCGATCTGTATACCGCCCTCTATACTGATCTGTATACCGTCCTCTATACTGATCTGTATACCGCCCTCTATACTGATCTGTATACCGCCCTCTATACTGATCTGTATACCGCCCTCTATACTGATCTGTATACCGCCCTCTATACCGATCTGTATACCGCCCTCTATACTGATCTGTATACCGCCCTCTATACCGATCTGTATACCGCCCTCTATACCGATCTGTATACCGCCCTCTATACCGATCTGTATACCGCCCTCTATACCGATCTGTATACCGCCCTCTATACTGATCTGTATACCGCCCTCTATACTGATCTGTATACCGCCCTCTATACTGATCTGTATACCGTCCTCTATACTGATCTGTATACCGCCCTCTATACCGATCTGTATACCGCCCTCTATACCGATCTGTATACCGCCCTCTATACCGATCTGTATACCGTCCTCTATACCGATCTGTATACCGCCCTCTATACTGATCTGTATACCGTCCTCTATACTGATCTGTATACCGCCCTCTATACTGATCTGTATACCGCCCTCTATACTGATCTGTATACCGTCCTCTATACTGATCTGTATACCGTCCTCTATACTGATCTGTGTACCGCCCTCTATACTGATCTGTATACCGCCCTCTATACCGATCTGTATACCGCCCTCTATACTGATCTGTATACCGCCATCTATGCTGATCTGTATACCGCCCTCTATACTGATCTGTATACCGCCCTCTATACCGATCTGTATACCGCCCTCTATACCGATCTGTATACCGCCCTCTATACCGATCTGTATACCGCCCTCTATACCGATCTGTATACCGCCCTCTATACCGATCTGTATACCGCCCTCTATACCGATCTGTATACCGCCATCTATGCTGATCTGTATACCGTCCTCTATACCGATCTGTATACCGCCCTCTATACTGATCTGTATACCGCCCTCTATACTGATCTGTATACCGTCCTCTATACCGATCTGTATACCGCCATCTATGCCGATCTGTATACCGCCCTCTATACTGATCTGTATACCGCCCTCTATACTGATCTGTATACCGCCCTCTATACCGATCTGTATACCGCCCTCTATACCGATCTGTATACCGCCCTCTATACTGATCTGTATACCGCCCTCTATACTGATCTGTATACCGCCCTCTATACCGATCTGTATACCGTCCTCTATACTGATCTGTATACCGCCCTATATACCGATCTGTATACCGTCCTCTATGCTGATCTGTATACCGCCCTCTATACTGATCTGTATACCGCCCTCTATACTGATCTGTATACCGCCCTCTATACCGATCTGTATACCGCCCTCTATACTGATCTGTATACCGCCCTCTATACTGATCTGTATACCGCCCTCTATACCGATCTGTATACCGCCCTCTATACCGATCTGTATACCGCCCTCTATGCTGATCTGTATACCGCCCTCTATACTGATCTGTATACCGCCCTCTATACTGATCTGTATACCGCCCTCTATACTGATCTGTATACCGCCCTCTATACCGATCTGTATACCGCCCTCTATACCGATCTGTATACCGCCCTCTATACCGATCTGTATACCGTCCTCTATACCGATCTGTATACCGCCCTCTATACTGATCTGTATACCGTCCTCTATACTGATCTGTATACCGCCCTCTATACTGATCTGTATACCGCCCTCTATACTGATCTGTATACCGTCCTCTATACTGATCTGTATACCGTCCTCTATACTGATCTGTGTACCGCCCTCTATACTGATCTGTATACCGCCCTCTATACCGATCTGTATACCGCCCTCTATACCGATCTGTATACCGCCCTCTATACTCATCTGTATACCGCCCTCTATACCGATCTGTATACCGCCCTCTATACCGATCTGTATACCGCCCTCTATACCGATCTGTATACCGCCCTCTATACCGATCTGTATACCGCCCTCTTTACCGATCTGTATACCGCCCTATATACCGATCTGTATACCACCCTCTATACTGATCTGTATACCGCCCTCTATACTGATCTGTATACCGTCCTCTATACCGATCTGTATACCGCCCTCTATACTGATCTGTATACCGCCCTCTATACTGATCTGTATACCGTCCTCTATACTGATCTGTATACCGCCCTCTATACTGATCTGTATACCGTCCTCTATACTGATCTGTATACCGCCCTCTATACTGATCTGTATACCGCCCTCTATACCGATCTGTATACCGCCCTCTATACTGATCTGTATACCGTCCTCATACTGATCTGTATACCGCCCTCTATACTGATCTGTATACCGCCCTCTATACCGATCTGTGTACCGCCCTCTATACTGATCTGTATACCGTCCTCATACTGATCTGTATACCGTCCTCTATACTGATCTGTATACCGCCCTCTATACTGATCTGTATACCGCCCTCTATGCTGATCTGTATACCGCCCTCTATACTGATCTGTATACCGCCCTCTATACTGATCTGTATACGTCCTCATACTGATCTGTATACCGCCCTCTATACCGACCTGTATACAGCCCTCTATCTCTATACTGATCTGTATACCGCCCTCTATACCGATCTGTATACCGCCCTCTATACTGATCTGTGTACCGCCCTCTATACTGATCTGTATACCGCCCTCTATCTCTATACTGATCTGTATACCGCCCTCTATGCTGATCTGTATACCGCCCTCTATACTGATCTGTATACCGCCCTCTATACCGATCTGTATACCGCCCTCTATACCGATCTGTATACCGCCCTCTATACCGATCTGTATACCGCCCTCTATACCGATCTGTATACCGCCCTCTATACTGATCTGTATACCGCCCTCTATACTGATCTGTATACCGCCCTCTATGCCGATCTGTATACCGCCCTCTATACCGATCTGTATACCGCCCTTTATACCGATCTGTATACCGCCCTCTATACCGACCTGTATACCGTCCTCTATACCGATCTGTATACCGCCCTCTATACCGATCTGTATACCACCCTCTATCTCTATACTGATCTGTATACCCCCCTCTATACTGATCTGTATACCGCCCTCTATACTGATCTGTATACCGCCCTCTATACTGATCTGTATACCGCCCTCTATACTGATCTGTATACCGCCCTCTATACTGATCTGTATACCGCCCTCTATACTGATCTGTATACCCCCCTCTATACTGATCTGTATACCGCCCTCTATACTGATCTGTATACCGCCCTCTTTACCGATCTGTATACCGCCCTCTATACTGATCTGTATACCGCCCTCTATACCGATCTGTATACCGCCCTCTATACCGATCTGTATACCGCCCTCTATACTGATCTGTATACCGCCCTCTATACTGATCTGTATACCGCCCTCTATACTGATCTGTATACCGCCCTCTATACTGATCTGTATACCGTCCTCTATACTGATCTGTTTACCGTCCTCTATACTGATCTGTATACCGCCCTCTATACTGATCTGTATACCGCCCTCTATACTGATCTGTATACCGTCCTCTATACTGATCTGTATACCGCCCTCTATGCTGATCTGTATACCGCCCTCTATACCGATCTGTATACCGTCCTCTATACCGATCTGTATACCGCCCTCTATACCGATCTGTATACCGCCCTCTATACCGATCTGTATACCGCCCTCTATACCGATCTGTATACCGCCCTCTATACTGATCTGTATACCGTCCTCTATACCGATCTGTATACCGTCCTCTATACCGATCTGTATACCGCCCTCTATACTGATCTGTATACCGTCCTCTATACTGATCTGTATACCGTCCTCTATACTGATCTGTATACCGCCCTCTATGCTGATCTGTATACCGCCCTCTATACCGATCTGTATACCGCCCTCTATACCGATCTGTATACTATATACTACATGCTGGTCTATATACTGTCCTATATACTGCTCTGGATGCTGGAATACACACTGTCTAGTGTCCCGAGTTATATACTGTACCTTATACTGCTCTATATAATGTAGGGGTATAATATACTGACTCTGACTTATGAGGGCAGTGCCAGATCTGTCCCTTGATTGGTACAGACGTTGCCTGATGGACCCCACTGATGCTGCGCGCTGTGCAGACAGAGGGGCAGTTATCTTTGGGGGTTATAGTACCTGGGGTGCAGTTGTGGGAGTTACAAGTGCGGCGTAGGGTCAGAGTTGCAGGGCACAGTCGTCCGCCCCGATCCGCAGATACCAGGATTGTCCTGTTCCTCTCCGATATCCCTCCACCACAGCTGATGCTGCACTCACTCCACTCCGACCAGTCGCTGAGCACACAGTCCACTGGGGGAAAGACTAAGTTATAGCGGGTGGAAGAAAAACAGGTTATAGCGGGAAGAAGAAGACAGAGTTATAACTGGAGGAAGAACACAGGGTTATAATGGGATGAAGAAGACCAGGTTATAGCAGGAAGAAAAAGACCAGATTACAGCTGGAGGAAGAAGACCGGGTTATAGCTGGGGGAAGAAGACCAGGTTATAGCTGGGGGAAGAAGACCAGGTTATAGCGGGGAGAAAAAGACCGGATTATAGCTGTAGGAAGAAGACCGGGTT
The DNA here is from genome assembly GCF_014858855.1 of Bufo gargarizans. NCBI lineage: Eukaryota > Metazoa > Chordata > Amphibia > Anura > Bufonidae > Bufo > Bufo gargarizans. Next base: position 713,027,860 of record NC_058081.1, read on the forward strand.
ATAGCAGGAAGAAAAAGACTGGGTCATAGCTGGAGGAAGATCCGGTTATAGATGGAGGAAGAAGACCAGGTTATAGCAGGAAGAAAAAGACCGGGTTATAGCTGGGAGAAAAAGACAGGTTGTAACTGGATGAAGAAGAATTGTTTATAGCGGGAGAAAGTGGCCCAGGTTATAGTGGCAGGTAGAATACCGGGTCATAGCTGGAGGAAGATCGGGTTATAGATGGAGTAAGAAGACCAGTTTATAGCAGGAAGAAAAAGACCAGGTTATTGCTGGGAGAAAAAGACAGGTTGTAACTACATGAAGAAGAATGGTTTATAGCGGGAGAAAGTGGACCAGGTTATAGTGGCAGGTAGAAGATCGGGTCATAGCTGGAGGAAAACCAGGTCATAGCTGGAGGAAAACCAGGTCATAGCTGGAGGAAGACCGGACTATAGCTGGAGGAAGACAGGATTATAGCTGGAGGAAGACCAGGTCATAGCTGGAGGAAGACCAGGTCATAGCTGGAGGAAGACCAGACTATAGCTGGAGGAAGACAGGATTATAGCTGGAGGAAGACCAGGTCATAGCTGGAGGAAGACCAGGTCATAGCTGGAGGAAGACCAGACTATAGCTGGAGGAAGACAGGATTATAGCTGGAGGAAGACCAGGTCATAGCTGGGGGAAGACCAGACTATAGCTGGAGGAAGACAGGATTATAGCTGAAGGAAGAAGACCAGGTTGTAACAGCATGAAGAAGGCAGGTTTAAGGCAGGAGAAACTGGAACAAAATATTGCAAGAGGAATAATACGGAATTATAACTGCAGGAAAGACTAGGTTAGAGAGGGAGAAGAAGTGGTTATGTTTTAAGGAAGAAGACTGGGCTATAACTGGAGGAAGAAGAATTAAAGAAGGAGCATAAAGACAGGATTATAGCTGGAAGAAGACGACCAGGTTATAGAGGGAGAAAGTCAACACAAGGGACTCAGCATGACCAGAGCAATGTAGAGACCTATACATGGAGGACACCTGTAGGGGAACATAGGGTGGATATCATGGAGAATATTGCATGGTTACCTGGACACACTGAGGTGTTACATTCCTCCACCTCGTGGGTCTCACTACCACAGGTGACTCCACCCGGACCTCCTTCTGTACAGGTACGGTTCCTCCACCGGTGGCCACTGCCACATGTAACGGAGCAGGAGCTCCAGTTAGACCAGGGTCCATACACAGGGCACAGCAAGTCAGTGCAAGAGAAGGTCCCATTCACACAGGTGCTGAGGAGGGAGGAGTGAAGGCAGAGAGGTCACGTCCTGGGCTGCATTCACATGACCATTTTCAGAACAATGGAAATCCATGGACATATTCACATGGTTGCTTTTATACACATGTCCTGGTTTGGCCTTTTTGACTGATGGCCCCCATTCAATTGAAGGGGGCTGTTTCTTTAATGGCCGTTTCTTTGAAAGCATTTTTTTTTTTAAAGCCATTAAAAAGTGTCTCTTTTACGATTTGAACAGCCGTTTTTTTGCACCGTTACATGGCAAGTCATATGGATTACATGGGTAATCCCATGGGCAGCACAGTGGTTAACACTGGTGCCTCGCAGTGCTGGGGTCCTAGGTTAGAATCTGATCGAGCACAGCTTCTGCATGGAGTTGTTATGTTCTCCCTGTGTTTGTGTGGGTTTCCTCCGGGTTCTCCGGGTTCCTCACACAATGCACTGCACAATATGTCAGCGCTATATAAGGGAGTAAAATGAATAAATAAATCGCACGCCTGTAACTTACCAGTTATTACAGCCAATGCGCACGGTGTCTCCTTGCTCATACTCCACAGTGGAGTTAGAGGTGGGCAGCCCACAGCGACAGTCCATGATTGGTACACACTTCTTATCCTGCAGGAGCCAGCCTTCTGGACAGCGACAACCTAAGACAGAAGGTGTAAGATGACGGGGGATGGGCGATCATCAACAGAGGGTGGAAGATGACGGGGAGGGGATGGGTGATCGTCAACAGAGGATGAAAGATGACAGGGAGGGGATGGATGATTATTGATAGAAGGTGGATCATGACGGGGACAGGTGATCATCAACAGGAGGTGGAAGATGATGGCGAGGAGAAAGGCGATTATCAACAGGAGGTGGAAGATGATGGGAAGGGGACGGGCGATCATGAACAAAGGATAGAAAATGACAGAGAGGGGACGGATGATCAATGATAGAAGGTGGAAGATGGCGGGGACAGGTGATCATCAACAGGAGGTGGAAGATGATGGCGAGGGGACAGGCAATCATCAACAGGAGGTGGAAGATGATGGCGAGGAGACAGGCGATTATCAACAGGAGGTAGAAGATGATGGGAAGGGGACGAGTGATCATCAACAAAGGATAGAAGATGACATGGAGGGGACGGATGATCATTGATAGAAGGTGGAAGATGGCGGGGACAGGTGATCATCAACAGGAGGTGGAAGATGATGGCGAGGGACAGGCAATCATCAACAGGACGTGGAAGATGACAGGGAGGAGATGGTTGATCATTAACAGAAGGTGGAAGATGGCAGAGAGGGGACGGGTGATCATCAACAGAAGGTGAAGTGGAGGGTACGAGTGATCATCAACAGAAGATCGAAGATGACAGGGAGGGGACGGATGATCATCGACAGATGGTGGAAGATGACTGAGAGGGGATAGACAATTATCGACAGAAGGTGGAAGATGACGGGAAAGGGAAGCGCGATCATAGGCATAGGATGGAAGGTTGAAGATGACTGGGAGGGGATGAGCAATCAACAGAAGGTGGAAGGAAGGAAGAATATGACACAGGAGGGGACAGGTGATCATTGACTGGATGGAAGGAAGAATATGAGATGGGAGGGGACGGGCAATCATCGACAGAGGGGGGAAAGAGGAGGCTGATGGGGGAGGGGATCATCACACTCATATCCTGGCACAGACACAGGGACACTCCAGAAATTGAGTGCTTTGTCTTATAACATATAAGTTGTGGTCTTGTACCTGTGCGGCACTGGCCCTGTAGACACTCCACATGATCCCATAGGTCAGCACAAGCGCGCGGACACTGGTTGGCACACACATTTTTGAAAGCCTTCCCACGGTCCTCACAATTCTCCCCTACAGTAAGAGAGATACATAGGTGTCAGTAGGGGGCATCCTTAAGCACCATCAGTAGTGGGCATCCTGGAGAAGTCAGCCTCAGTCTTGCACTCCATCTACATACCTGGGCAGGCTGCTGTGTTACAGCTCTCAGACTGGAACCTGGGACCCTGGCACAGTTTGTTGTCTACAGGATGATGGACATGACGCCATCGTGAGCGAAAGCCGCCGCTGCAGGGCTCCCGGCAGGGACTCCATTCTCCCCATGGACTCCAGTCACAGAGATCTATGGTGGAGGGAGAGGCGTTATAAGGACCACCACACACGTACCTCATGAGTACAGGTCTCAATATATTGGGGTGCATACCATTGCAGATGTGGTCATCGGGGCACAGTCTTTCCTGCGTCATCTCCCCTGAACACTGAGGGAAATCTCCGATCCATGGGAATCCAGTCTGAACATTGAGGCACAAGCGGTGTCTCTGCTGAACTGAGAAGAAGGCCCAGGCCCCGGTGTCATTGTGAGGTGATGGGAGGCAGGGGCTGCACGGGGACCACTCAGACCACTCACTGAGGGCAGCTTCACCTGGAGGTCATGATGAAGATATAGGTCACGGGTGAGACACCAGGTCATGGAGAAGTTAATCAGAGGTTCAATGGCCACTCAGAGACACTGGGGAAATCAGTCTAGAACATCAGCACATCAGGCTGATAGGTTATATATTTTATTAGTATTAGTCCAAAGGAACATAATAACAGTGGATCAGTGTCATCAAAGGCGTAATACAGTGACAACTGGAGTATACAACATCAACACGGATGAGTCTCAGATCAGGAAAGATAATGAGATACGTTTTCAGATAGCGCCATTCCCGACCCCCATTGGACCATCCTACCAAGAATAGGGATCAGCAGGGATCTAATCCTCCCCCAAAACCGCTGTATCGAAGGGCTTGTCCACCACATAGGGAGGGTGCCCGTGCCTCGAGAACAATGCCAGCAAAGGGCTGATGTTTGTGGAAACATTCGGGATCACATCAGGCAGATCTTATAATAATCCTGAAATGGCAACTCCACCCAGATCGACCTTGGAGGGCACCCATTATATTTACCCCCAGTGATTGGGTCCTCCACCTGGTCTGTGTCCACCTGGCCAAGTCTGGGGGAGTTGTCTACATGAACATATAGGGTCACGTATTTGTAGGGGGGACATGTTAAGTACAGCACAGATTAGTCTAGGCGGGGTTAATGGCTGGTGGGTGTGGTTGTTTCCAGGTACGAATCTCTGTTTCCCCTCCCCCGGGCTGAGTTTAACATATAGCATGTCTGCCGCCTTGGTCAGGACAGTGGTCTTCCGACAACTTACCCCAGCAGCTATTCCTGTGACACTTCAGCTCCCCCTGCTGGCAGGTGCTATAAAACACACAGATATTAGTGGTCACCTGACACAGTTACCCTCATGTATCGCACTTACATCTCCTGCATGAATAGCTAGCTCTAATACCCGATCCTCATCATCTGTGGAGGACTTACCATTCCCTGCACCCGTCCTGCACGGTTTGCCCTGGGCTCAGGTAAGTCGTCTGTGACTGAGAGATGTAGAGACAGCCGCAGTCTGCGGGGCGGACACATGCACCGTCCTGCTCCAACAGCCCCTAAGGACAGGAAACAGCCCGTGGTAACTCACCCGACCATATCAGAGTAAGGACATGGGCACATGGTCAGGCTTCTTGCTGCAGTTTTGATAGTGAAAACCAGGAGTGAATTAAAAACAGTCGTATGTGTTTTATACTTCCTCTCCAGATCCACTCCTGATTTTTTGGTTTCCAAACGGCATTAAGAAAAGTGAACATGTGGCCATACTCTATTGCCGTATCATCCAAATCCAGATCCCATCATCCATCCAACACAACTTTCTTATCTGTTCTCACATCACCAAAGAACCTCTACATCCACCCATCAAAGAATGTCATCATCCCCATGATTAAGTAATCTCATCCTCCCCACCACTGAGGAGCCTCAACATCCTCATGGGAGTGATGAGGTTCCTCAGTGATGGGGATGATAAGGTTCCTCGGGGATTTGGGGAATTATGAGGTTGCTCGTGGTGGGCGATGAGGTTCCTCATTATAGAGGGGATGATGACATTCCTCTGTGATGGAGGATGATGAGGTTTCTCATTTTTGTGTGTGTGTGGGTGATGAGGTTTGTTAGTATGGGGATGATGAGGTTAGATAAAATAGGGTATGATGAGGTTCCTCATGATGGGGGATAATGAGTTTCTGCATGATTGGGATGATGAGGTTTCTCATGCTGAGGGATGATGAGGCTCCTCGTGATGGAGATGATGAAGTCTCTCATGCTGAGAGATGATGAGGCTCCTCGTGATGGGGGAAGGTGATGAGGTTCCCCACCCAGAAGTTTAAGATGTGAGTCTCCAGCCATCACAACTCACCGGGGGGCAGTAACAGCCTGGTTGGCATGTGGGTAAGTCCTGACACCCATCTGTCTGGAGTTTAGAGGAACATAGACTGCCACAGGGAGATCCACACGTGTTGAATATAAATGGGGGAGAACAGCTGGACGCTACAACATAAGACAGGGCGGGTTATACATACGTGACACCGGGTCTGTCACAGAACTTATAAGATCACTGTATAATGTGATAGGGCTCACCGGAGCACAGAGACGTGTTACATGACCGAACTTCAGTTCTCGGCTTATCACATGTGTCATCATCAAAAACAGGGCCCAGGGGCTCCCGGTACCGCTGCTGAACTAACGAGTGACAAGAGCAGTCAGACCACGGACCCCAGGAGCAGATCCCTGTCATACAGAAAGAGACAACACGGTAAACAGCCACACGTATGTAACATTAGAGGAAAATACAAGGCATATATGACTGAACAGGCACAAAGATAGTGAAACACAGACATGAATGACCAGTGACATCACTAGAGACCATGAATGACTAGTGAAATCACTAGAAAACATGTTTATGGACAGTGACAGCACCGGAGAACATGTTTATGACCAGTGACATCACCAGGGAACATGTTTATGACCAGTGACATCACCGGGGAACATGTTTATGACCAGTGACATCACCAGGGAACATGTTTATGACCAGTGACATCACCGGAGAACATGTTTATGGCCAGTGACATCACCGGAGAGCGTGTTTATGGCCAGTGACATCACCGGAGAACATGTTTATGGCCAGTGACATCACTAGAGAACATGTATATGACCAGTAAAATCACTAGAGAACATCTTTATGATGAGTGCTATCAGTAGGGAACATGTATGACCAGTGACATCACTAGAGAACATGCATGACCATTGACATCACTACAGGACATGAATCACCAGTGACATCACTAGAGAACATGTATGACCAGTGACATCACTAGGGAACATGTATGACCATTAACATCTCCACAAGACATGAATTACCAGTGACATCACTAGAGAACATGTTTATGACCAGTGGCTTCACTAGAGAACATGTATGACCAGTGACATCACCAGAGAACATGTATGACCAGTGACATCACCAGAGAACAGGTTTATGACCAGTGACATCACCAGAGAACAGGTTTATGACCAGTGACATCACCAGAGAACATGTTTATGACCAGTGACATCACCAGAGAACAGGTTTATGACCAGTGACATCACCAGAGAACATGTTTATGACCAGTGACATCACCGGGGAACATGTTTATGACCAGTGACATTATTCATGTGACTGATGAGTGACATCTCCTGTACCTTCACATGGCTGCAGGTAACAGGCCTCGGTCTGCACCATCTCTCGGCTGTCACACTGTCCATCTGGTGTCTCTGTGTTTGGACAACCACAACGCCATGTTCGACTGTGGAGACCGGTACCACAGCTGCGGGAGCAGAGACTCCAGTCCGTCCACCCACAGGGTTCACTGCCTGGAGGAGAGAGACATAATAGCTAGTGATCAGAGGTGAGCGCTACCATCCATCCCATACCTCCCTGATTCCTACAATCTGCCCCATCCCATCATCCCTTCGAACTGCCCAGTCCCCGTGATCCCTCTCATAGGCCAATCTTCCTGATCTCACCACTCCCCCATCTGCCAGTCCATAGAAGACAGTGGACATAAACACCCATGAAATGTGGCCAGGAGGCCAAAGGGTCAACCAGAGACATCTAACCCCCCACAGTTCGAGATATCAGGTCAGTGCTGACAACAGATGGCCACAGGTTAGTGATATCAGATCAGAGGACATCTCACCCTCACATGGCTTGTTGGTACAGTCCCGTCTCTCTGTGTCTGTGCCCTCGCAGGCTGAGCCATTGTTCCGTGGGGGAGGGTTGATACAGGCCCTGCTCCGGATCTGAACACTGGACCCACAAGTGACAGGACATTCTGACCACGAAGACCACGGAGTCCAGTTGCCATTAACTAGAAGCAGAAGACAGTGTAATGCTGTTATCACGTTCCTCTGGTGTTTAAAGTGTTGTGCCATTTTTGGGGCAGTTCCAGCCCGATTCAGCTCGAGGACTTCTGTTACTCTCCTACATCTTTCTCTGTAGGTAATATACATTGATGAAAACCTCGGCTCTAGCATCACTCAGTAGGTATGACATCATTGTGGGTGTGGCCAGGACCATACAGCACCTTTATTATGGAAATGATTACACATAGAGGAGCCAGGCCCCGCCCCTGAGCTTCCAGGTAAAGATAAATCCATGTATAATAGGAGAATGTTAACCTTATATATGTAGATATGAGACAAGATCAGTAGAAGAGTCCTTACCCCTGCACTCAATGTCCTGGCAGTAATTGCCCTCCGGGGTGCAGATGCTAGAAGGAAAAGCACAGATGGTGAGCGACACATGGCGGGGTCACATACAGACAATAGAGCATGGCTCATACTGACCACTGCTGACACTCCCCCGCCAGCCACATGTCACCCACACTCCACTCAGAGCCATTGTGTGGGCACAGGGTGGGGCACATCTCCAGGTAACATGGGCGAGATTGCTGCTCTGGAGGTGGACACTGACTCCTGCCTGACTCTGGTATGGGAGACCTGTGGACAACAGAAAAACAGACACTATGAGCGTCGGTCCCATCACAAGAAGGCAGCTGCCCATGGGCTCCCAGATGAAAGTGTGTGATGGCTGTGACTATGGAGTGAGCCCCTGCGGGCGCTGAGATTTCTGCAATCCTTGAATGTAAGCCACATTACTGCAAGATTTCCGCAGTGCGAAATGTCCTCAGTCCTGAGGAAATGGAAGGAGATCACTGCCAGTATGAAGGCTGGGACTGGAAAGAGGCGGGGCTTATTCAGAATAGCATACAAGAGGGTGTGAACATTCAGGGCTGTTGGGCCAAAGCTTGGCATTCAGATGATGGGCGTCATGGTCTCCACTCAGACAGTGATGCAGCTTATATTCAGAGGTTGCATATATCTTAGCGCCCCTGGCATTCTCCCGCTCCAGCACTGTGTATTCTGATGATTCAGAATTTACTATTCACATATGACCGCTCCGTCTCATGTCACAATGATGAGCCTCCTCCCCCCAGGGCTAATGGCCACTTTGCATCCTTCAGGTGTGGATTTGTCTTGTAGTCCAAGCCTGGTTCTCAGGCTCAAGAGTTGAGTAAAGCTGGGCAGATGTTGGGGCCCGCTCTGCTTGAAGCCCACCACATGGTGACAATTCTGTGACGATTTAATTGCAGTGCGCTGCGCACCCCCCTCTATAGGTGACAGTGAGGGCAGCACTTGGGGCAGTGGCTGGACGTGTAATGGGGCATTGTTGGGGGCAGTGTAACAGAAGTATTGTTGGGCAGGCACTGTGGTTGGCAGAATACTGGAGGCATTGTTGAGAGGCACTGTAGTTGGCAATGTAATGCGGGCATTGTTAGGGGGCACTGTGGTTGGCAGTGTAATGGATGTTGAGGGGCAGTATAATGGAGGCACTGTAGTAGGGCAATGTGGCTGGCAGTGTAATGGGGTATTATTGGGGGCACTGTGGCTGGCAGTGTAATGGGGGCATTGTTGGGGGCACTGTGGTTGGCTGTGTAATGGGGTATTATTGGGGGCACTGTGGCTGGCATTGTAATGGGGCTTTGTTGAGGGGCATTGTGGTTGGCAGTGTAATGGGGGCACTGTTGGGCAGATACTGTTGTTGGCAGTGTAATGGGGGCACTGTTGGTTGGATACTATGGTTGGCAGTGTAATAGGGGCACTTTAGGGTGGATACTGTGGTTGGCAGTGTAATGGGGGCACTGTTGGGTGGATACTGTGGTTGGCAGTTTATTGGGGGCATTGTTGGAGGCACTGTGGTTGGCTGTGTAATGTGGGCACTTTTGGGTGGCTCTGTGGTTGGCAGTGTAATGGGGGCATTGTTGGGGGCACTGTGGTTGGCTGTGTAATGGGGGCATTGTTGGGTGGCTCTGTGGTTGGCAGTGTAATAGGGGCACTTTTGAGTGAATACTGTGGTTGGCAGTGTAATAGGGGCACTTTTGAGTGAATACTGTAGTTGGCAGTGTAATGGGGGCACTTTTGAGTGAATACTGTGGTTGGCAGTGTAATGGGGGCACTTTTGAGTGAATACTGTGGTTGGCAGTGTAATAGGGGCACTTTTGGGTGGATACTGTGGTTGGCAGTGTAATAGGGGCACTTTTGAGTGAATACTGTGGTTGGCAGTGTAATGGGGGCACTTTTGAGTGAATACTGTGGTTGGCTGTGTAATGGGGGCACTGTTGGGCAGATACTGTTGTTGGCAGTGTAATGGGGGCACTGTTGGGCAGATACTGTTGTTGGTAGTGTAATGGGGGCACTGTTGGGTGGATACTATGGTTGGCAGTGTAATGGGGGCATTGTTGGGGGCACTGTGGTTGGCTGTGTAATGGGGGCATTGTTGGGGCACTGTGGTTGGCAGTGTAATGGGGGCATTGTTGGGGGCACTGTGGTTGGCAGTGTAATGGGGGCATTGTTGGGGCACTGTGGTTGGCTGTGTAATGGGGGCACTGTTGGGTGGCTCTGTGGTTGGCAGTGTAATAGGGGCACTTTTGGGTGGATACTGTGGTTGGCAGTGTAATGGGGGCACTTTTGGGTGGATACTGTGGTTGGTAGTGTAACAGGCACGACAGGGTATTCGGCGAGTCTTCGAGAAGAATACCCGCCCATAGAAGGCACACTGGTGATCACCTGAAGCGTGTCTTGTGGCCAGTTCCACAGGTGGAGGAGCACTGGGACCAGGCAGACCACTGACTCCATGTGCAGTCCGGGCGGGGGCAGCGGTCCTTGCTGCACTGAAGTTGGCCGTGGATGCAGGTGCAGTTATTGCAGTCGTCCCGGAGGGCACTCTGGGGGGTCCAGCTCTGGCCGTGGCTGTCGGTGCAGTCGCACTGAGCGATGGGGACACAGTGTCCGTCCTGCTGCAGTGACCCTGATAACAGGACGAGGAGGTGAGCATCGTCTTGACCGTGAGCCCCCCCCCCCGGTCCATAAGACAGAGACTGACCTGAGGGGCAGCGACACCCCGGCTCGCACACCTCTGCATCCAGGCACACGATCCCCTGCTGAAGGTCCGCACAACGCCGAGGACAACGATTAGCGCATCCAACCTGTTCCATACCTGAGGGGCAACCGTCCTCTACATGGAAGAGACGAAGAGGGCAGACAGTGAGGCATCTGAGAAGAATTAAAGGGCCAGCGCAGTCCCATGTAAATCAAGCTTCCCGCAGTCACATTTTTGTGCAATCACCGGAGAGAACAGCTCCACATTTACTGAAAGCCCCTCTTAATAATGCTGCATTTGGAACTGAGTTGGCAAAGAACTGTGGTATAATTGGTGCCAGTGCCGGGGACCGACAATGACCAGGCCCCTTCTGACAAGCCCCTCCTACTTTGTGAAAAAATAGCAAGACTGGCGGAAAATCACAAAAAGTCGGACATTTTTGTGCAGAACTGTTGATTATTGTACACAAAAAACTGGGCCCCCGTCTATTAGAACGCTGCAGATACGTGGTTTCATCTCATTCTCCGCACCGGCCCTTTAAAGCCTAAGTCATTACGTCTCTGCTCTTACCACAAGGCCTTGGATTGCAGACCCGCACTTGGTACTTCTCACCCACGCACTCCTTTCCTCCATTTTTGGGGGGCGGGCTGGTGCAGGTCCTGCTCCTCACTGACCTCCCTCCACCACACGAACGGTCACACCAAGACCACGGGCTCCACTTGGACCAGCTGCCATTTACTAAGGAGAGAGAGAAGGATGATGTCACCGACCAACACAGTTATGGACTCTGGCACCAGCACTATCAACGCCACTGCTATCACCACAACCAACCCCACCCCAACCACATCACCACCACTGCTATCTCCACCTCCACTATTGCTACCACCACATCACCACTGCTACCTCTACCTCCGCTACTGCCACTACAACCACCCCCACCACTGCTACCACCACATCACCAGCAATGCTACCTCCACTACTGCTATCACCACCACTGCTACCTCCACCTCTGCTACTGCCACCACAACCACCCCCACCACTGCTACCACCACATCACCAGCAATGCTACCTCCACTACTGCTATCACCACCACTGCTACCTCCACCTCTGCTACTGCCACCACAACAACCCCCACCACTATCACCACATCACCACCACTGCTACCTCCACTACTGCTACTATCACATCACCACCACTGCTACCTCCACTACTGCTACTATCACATCACCACCACTGCTACCTCCACTACTGCTATGACCACCACTGCTACCTCCACTACTTCTATCACCACCACTGCTACCTCCACTACTGCTCCCACCACATCACCACCAGCACTGCTACCTCTATCTCTGCTACTGCCACCACAACCACTGCTACCACCACATCACCCCCACTACCGCTATCACCACCACTGCTACCGCCACCTCTGCTACTGCCACCACAACCACCCACACCACTACTACCACCACATCACCACCGCTGCTTCTACTGCAACAACCAACACAGCTGCTACCACCACATCACAATCACCCCACCACTGCTACCACCACATTGCTACCACTACATCAACACCACCACCTCACCACCACTGCTACTTCCACTACTGCCACCACAACCACTCCCACCACTGCTACCTTCACCAATGCTATGGATGGATGGTGTCACTAGCAAACACAGTTATGCACACTGGCACCAGCACTATCAACAACATTGCTGACACCACCACAACCACCCCCACCACTGCTTCCACTGCAACAACCACCACAGCTGCTACCACCACATCAGAACCACTGCTACCACTAACATCACTGCCACCACAACCATTCCCACCACTGCTACCTCCACCACTATCACCGCCCTCTTCCGCCATGATTGCTATCACCACCACTACCACATCACCACCACTGCTTCTACTGCAAACACCACCACCACTGCTATGACCACCATCACTGCCACCATAATCACCCCAACCATTGCTACCAGCACAACAGCACTGCCATCACAACCAGCACCATTGCTACCACCACACCACCACTGCTACTACTACCGCTACCATCACTGCCACCATAACCACCCCCTCCATTTCTACCACCACCATCATCACCCCTACCATTGTCACCACCTCTGTGCTCAGGTACCTGTACAGGCCTGCAGGTTACAGAAGCGGCGCTCCATATGTCCGGTCAGGATGTCCTCACACCATAGGCCTCTGTCACCAGGGGGGTTGTATGTGCGGAGACGTTTCTGCTGCCCAACACCACAAGACCGAGAACACTCGCTCCACTCTGACCATGGGTTCCATGAACAGTTTCTGTCCCTACAGTCGTCTGAGTCACACAGATGAGAGTCTGGACCTGACAAGAGGGAGACGGAGAGGCATACGCTTCAGAGTTACATCCAGTCACATCCAGAGCTGCAGTCACAGCTCTGCTGTTACATCATGTCTTATACTCCAGTCACATCTAGAGCTGCAGTCACTATTCTACTGATATATCATGTAGCAGTGACTGGAGTATAAGAGAAGATGTACCTTGGGTTTGCTTAGCTCTAGGTAAGTTCCTGAAGATCAGGGGACGTGTACTTACTGGTACATTGGGGTAGGTTACACACAGCCTCCTGGAACGACTCTCCTGTACAATTCTTTCCACTAGGGCAGAATCGGGAGCGCGTCTTCACTGCAGGATACCTGACGTCTGAGCAGCTCTTAGAACATGGTGTCCACTGTGACCAGGAACTAAGCTCCTCCGCCGAGCCTGGATGAGATCAGAGGGGTCCCATAATTAATAACTCAGGGCCTCCTGGTAACTGTGTCCTAATAGAGAGAAGCTGGACTGAAAAGCATGGGGAACAAACAGGAGGCTCTGGTGAGATGGGAGGTGGATCTCAGACTCCATTCCACAATGGAGCTGGAGTCATTGATAAGAGCCAGGTCCTTATGGAGTGACTTGTATGAAGCCTACAAGAATGGCGCAGACCATGTGGTCCTGTGACTGGCGGCAGCTTGGCGTGCTCCAGGCCAGAGCTCGTGCTCCACAAGTCTCAGCATTTTCTTTTTCTATAGCTATAAGACCACAGTTCTACCTTTACCTGTGGCTTCCGTGGGCGTCTCCGTGGTTGGTTCTGTTACATCTGGAAGAGAGAACGCACAGGTGATCTGTTAGATATGGAGGTGTACTGGGCGTGGCGCCCTGGGGTGGTATGCACTCACCTCCGCACTCTGCTGTCTGACAGTACTTCATGTCCACATCGGGTCCCTCACACTCTCTCCCTCCATTGGCCGGCGCAGGGTTAGTGCAGTCACGTGATCGTGTCATGTTACCTAGGCCTCCACAGGTCACTGAGCAGGGGCTCCAGGGCGTCCACTGGGTGAAGCCTCCGTCCACAGGACAAGCAGAAAACGTGCAGTTCATGTGGCCGTTCACACACGTGCTGCAGCGCAGACAAAGGTGGATGTAAGAGGACAGGGTTATGGCGATAATATTACCACCAGGCAAGCAAGAAGAGGAAGAAAGGGCGAAAAAGAAGACAAAGGAAAAGAAGAAGTAAGAGGAAGGGGACGATGAAGAACAGAACAAAAAGCAGAAGAACGAGGAAGAAGATAAAAGAAGGAGGAAGAGGTGGAAGAAGAATAAAATGGAGAAGTTGAAGGAGGAGGAGGAGAAGGGAAAAAAAGAGAAAAAGAAAAAGAAGAAAGCAAAAAGAAAGAAAAACAAGGAGGCAGATGGAAGAAGAAAGAGGAAGATGAAAGAAGACAAAAGAAGAAGGAAGAGGAGAAAAAAGAGAAAGAGGAGGAGACGAAAGAAGAAACAGGAAGAAGACAAAAAATAGGACAAATGAAGAAGAAAGAGGGTGAAGATGAACGAAAAAGGAAGATGGAAGAAGAAAGAAAGCAAACATAGGGAAAAAAGAAGAGAAGAAAGAACAGAAGGAAGCAGAAAAGAAGAAGGAAAAACTAGAAAGAGGAAAAGAAGAAGAAAGTTAAGAAATAGAATAAGGAGAAGAAAAAGGATGAAGAGAAAATGACGAGCAGGAGACATGGAGAGGTGGCCCATACCATGAGCTGCAGCCCAGGTGAACCTTGGCTCCTGGCATCAGCTCGTCTCCTGGTCTTGGTGTTGCTCCTTCCTGGATTTTCAGATCGCCAGATATGTGACTCCTCAGTCCATGGAGAACATCCTCTGTCACCAGACAAGGACAGTCCTGACCACAACAGAGGGTGTAATGTCAGAGCGGCATCAGTGAGCAGCGCCTGCTTCCAGAGGATGACAACATGTCTGTTCTGGTCACATGATGGACAGAGAGGACACGGCTCTGAAACAACCTGGTGTGACTGTCACATGACCAGGACAGATGGTCATTCCTGGAGGTAAACAAAGGATATTGTCCCTTTAATAGTTTCAGGTTTTATGATATCTGACCGTGACACAGGAGCCATTATGGAAGTAGGTGCCCAGCGGGCAGTGACATCCCTCCTCACAGTCATCTGGAAAGCATTCCACCTGCTGGGCGAGGTGAGCACAACTGTATGGACAGCTGTCATCCTTCCCACACTCTCGGTAGAGACGGTCCACGGGACAGCCGATATCTGGTGAGGATAAAGGAAGAACCATCATTGTCATATAATCAGGTGAATTGTGATCTGTGAGGATCTACTCATGGATTTTGTGCTCCTTCACAGGATCTACAGTGTTTACCCAATCTGCCTTTAGTTTAGTCAGAAGTCACTTGTTAATTATCTGTTCACCATACTTTACCTAGACACACTTGGTTGTTACACATTCGGCTCTGGATGGCTTTTCCTTCACATTCCAGGTGCTGACACTCCCGGACCCGGATCTGCTCTCCTCCCCCACAGGTCATGCTGCAGGGTGACCACGAGGACCACTCGCTCCATGGATCCAGCTCTGTAACCAGATGTACACATACAGAATCAGACACAACAGATACCCCAAAGAACTGTGTATTGTAAGATAGAAAAATGCTGGACCAGAACCTGGGATGAAGAAAGGAGAAGACCTACACCATGGTAGTGCTGCACTTACCTGGACAGCTGGGGCCCCAGCAATGTCTATTCTGATCATAGTCCCCCACACAATCATGACCACCATTCTGGGGTGCAGGACTTTCACACACTCTTGACCGAGTCTGGACTCCTCCTCCACAGGTTGCAGAACATGAGGTCCAGGAGCTCCACTTTCCCCACCCACCGTCCAGACGACACTGGGGGTCTGGTGTACAGAGTAGGATTCCACTGGAGCAGGTGCTGAAATAGGACACAGACAGTAATCCTGTCTAAAATGTAGAAACGTAGACACTAAAGAACCACCAGATTCATCACAGCGTCTCAGGCTGGATAATCTGATGCATGGATAGACGTCTTTCTCTAACTTTATACCACCTGTTGGTTGGCTTACTTCGCAACAGAATTTTGTGGCAGAGTCATGAGCTCAGTTCTGCACTGGTGGAGTCATGAGCTCACTGTTGGACTGGTGGAGTCATGAGCTTAGTTCTGTAGTGGTGGAGTCATGAGCTTAGTTCTGTAGTGGTGGAGTCGTGAGCTCAGTGTTGGACTGGTGGAGTCATGAGTTCAGTGGTGAAGTTGTGGAGTCATGAGCTCAGTGGTGAAGTAGTGGAATCATGAGTTCAGTGGTGGAGTCACGAGTTCAGTTCATTATGGTGGAGTCATGAGCTCAGTCATGGACTGGTGGAGTCATGAGTTCAATGGTGAAGTGGTGGAGTCATGAGGTGGAGTCATGAGTTCAGTGGTGGAGTCACGAGTTCAGTTCATTATGGTGGAGTCATAAGCTCAGTGGTGGACTGGTGGAGTCATGAGCCCAGTATTGAAGTGGTGGAGTCATATGCTAAGTAGTGAAGTGGTGGAGTCATGAGTTCAGTTCATTATGGTGGAGTCATGAGTTCACTGGTTAAGTGGTGGAGTCACGAGTTCAGTTCATTATGGTGGAGTCATGAGCTCAGTCGTGGACTGGTGGAGTCATGAGTTCAATGGTGAAGTGGTGGAGTCAGTTCTGTAGTGGTGGAGTTGTGAAGGTCTCACCAGGTTTACCCAAATCCAGCTTTTCAGCTTTTCTTGCACATGTAGAATACAAATGGAAAAGTTACATTTCTCAGGTGAGACGGGCCAGGAGTGGAGTGTAAGGACACAAAACTGTAGGATGGAACATAGTGTATGTAGTGTATGTAGTGGAGTCTAGCACCACAATGTTTTCCAGCTGGCTCAGCATGGGCCAATCACTCACCAGTTCTGACACGGACTAAGTACTACTTCTCCAGGCCGCGCATATTCCCAAAGGATGGGACCAGACCAGGCAGAACCAGAACCAGAGTCCAATGATCCTAGAAATAGTATAAATAAAAGTGAATCACCTGTAATATTGAGGAGGGACATGACCTGTTTCTGTGGAGGTCTCAGCATCATGTCATCCTCGTCTTTCTACCAGACAGAACTTACTTAGAGTGAGGTTCTGATATTTGCATCTGCAGTCATTAGGGGCCACACACTCCCCATCCTGCATGAGCTGCCCCTCTGGACACCCACATGATGGCTGGCACTCTTCGCTGTCCAAACATCCACTGTCTCCATGAAGATCGTCACAGGATCGGGGGCAGGGTTTACCACAGGTGAAGTCCACCTGGGCTCTGCCACATTCTGCACAAGAGAACATAAACCTTCATGTCTACAATATTCCAAATAATCAGTGGAAATGACCCGCTCCCGGAACGCGGGTGGAGTTGACCTCATATCAGCCTGAGTATGTAGATCACAGCCATGTGTATGATCCCATCCCAATTACCTGAGCACTGGGTGCTGTTGTCTCGGCAGGCCTGGCTCTGCCTGGACTCCCCCATACATGGTGAACCCCCAAACCGTGCTGGTGGGTTATTACACTGCCTGGTCCTCACAGCATCTCCTGAACAGGCGTCACAATATGACCACGGACTCCATGGACCCCAGTTCCCATTGACTGTGGAGACATGACTAGCGGTTACATGGTGCTTGGCTGTGTCAGGTTGGAGGTACATCATCTCCCTGCAGGTTACCTGGACAGAAGGATGGGTGTGGGCACTCCCTGTGCTCCAGCTGCACCCCAGTGTCACCATAGTACTGCTGGACATTCTCACATTCCTCTCCACCACCTCGCGGTCTGGGACAAGCACAGCTCCGGTATCGTGTCACCACCTCAGTACCGCATGTCCTGGAGCAAGGGGTCCAGGCTGACCATACACACCAGCTGCCGGCCACTGACATAAACATGATGGGAATTATTCCAGGAGATGTTGATCAGTTGCCCAGCTACACTCATCTCTTCAGTATAGTGAACTCAGAAATGATCAGGGGCCCCTTGGATTAGTCCCCAGAGCAGCCACAAAACTTAAGAGCCTCTAATTCCATGTCTATCCCAGGTCCTGTCCATGAGAATGACCACTGCACCAGCCTCCCACTGTAACCCAGATCCCCTCACCATACCCACAGCACTCACCAGCACAGACCGCACTGGTACACTTCATGGCGCCATTCACACAGGTGCTATGGAGACATCAGACATTAGTCACAGGAATTACAGAACATGTGAGGGGTAATATGATCGAGTGAAGCAGATCTTACCAGTTATTACACCCATCCCCCTTGGCTACAGTCTCTCCTGGTTGGTGTCTCCTGCCGGTCAGGATATCTAGGCAGGTGCAGTCCTCCAGCTCCACACATAAGGAGCCATTATGAGCAAGCATCTTCCCAGGGGGGCAATGACAGCCTGGCCGACAGTGCTCGGAGCATTGCTGGGGGAGTTAATGATGATGTCACCATGTTAGTAATAACATCACTCTCTGAATCCTGACATCATTACACCCACAACACACAGGACAGGAGGAGATCAGAACCAAGATCACCCACAATACACAGGACGGGAGGAGATCAGAACCGAGATCACCCACAACGCGCAGGACGGGAGGAGGTCAGAACCGAGATCACCCACAACACGCAGGACGGGAGGAGATCAGAACCGAGATCACGCACAACACACAGGACGGGAGTAGATCAGAACCGAGATCACCCACAACACGCAGTACGGGACGAGATCAGAACCGAGATTATCCCCAACACATAGGACAGGAGGAGATCAGGACTGAGATCACCCACAGGACAGGAAGAGATCAGGACCGAGATCACCCACAACTAACAGGACGGGAGGAGATCAGGACTGAGATCACCCACAGGACGGGTGGAGATCAGGACTGAGATCACCCACAGGACGAGAGGAGATCAGGACTGAGATCACCCACAGGACGGGAGGAGATCAGGACTGAGATCACCCACAGGATGGGAGGAGATCAGGACCGAGATCACCCACAACTAACAGGACGGGAGGAGATCAGGATTGAGATCACCCACAGGATGGGAGGAGATCAGGACCGAGATCACCCACAACTAACAGGACGGGAGGAGATCAGGACTGAGATTATCCACAACACACAGGATAGGAGGAGATCAGGACCAAGATCACCCACAACACACAGGACGGGAGGAGATCAGGACTGAGATTACTCACAGGACGGGAGGAGATCAGGACTGAGATCACCCACAACACACAGGATGGGAGGAGATCAGGACCGAGATCACCCACAACACACAGGACGGGAGGAGATCAGGACCGAGGTCACCCACAACACACAGGATGGGAGGAGATCAGGACTGAGATTACCCACAGGACGGGAGGAGATCAAGACCGAGATCACCCACAACACACAGAACGGGAGGAGATCAGGACCGAGATCACCCACAACACACAGAACGGGAGGAGATCAGGACCGAGATCACCCACAACACACAGGACGGGAGGAGATCAGGACCGAGGTCACACACAACACACAGGACAAGAGCAGATCAGGAACAAGATCACCCACAACAATAATTGAAAACTCCCATAATCTCCCTACCTCACTAACTAATGTAAGAAAATAAATAAGAAAGACAATAATGGTGGCTCACCTGAACAAACATTACATCATCACATGACCTGGGACAGGCGGGACCGCACATGCTATACATGGAGCCTGAGATAGCTGAGCAGTTTAATTCTGGAGAAACCGACTCTGGAAAAAAACACCAGTAAACATTCTACCGATGTACAGCTAGAGACAGAAATGTGAGGTGTACAGGTGGTGAGAGGTGTAATGAAATGTGGGTTTGCAGGAGGTGACAGGTGTAATGAGATGTGGGTGTAGAGGTGGTGACAGGTGTAATGAGCTGTGGTTGTACAGGTGGTGATAGGTGTAATGAGATGTGGGTGTACAGGTGGTGACAGGTGTAATGAGATGTGGGTGTACAGGTGGTGACCGCTGTAATGTGATGTGGGTGTACAGGAGGTGAGAGGTGTAATGAGATGTGGGTGCACAGGTGGGGACAGGGGTAATAATATGTGGATGTACAGGTGGTGACAGGTGTAATGAGATGTGGGTGCACAGGTGAGGACAGGTGTAATGAGATGTGGCTGTACAGGTGGTGACAGGTGTAATGAGATGTGAATGTACAGGTGATGACAGGTGTAATTAGATGTGGGTGTACAGTAGGTGACAGGTGTAATGAGGCGTGGGTGTACAGGTGGTGGCAGGTGTAATTAGATGTGGGTGTACAGGTGGTGACAGGTGTAATTAGATGTGGGTGTACAGGTGGTGACAGGTGTAATTAGATGTGGCTGTACAGGTGGTAGCAGGTGTAATGAGATGTGGGTGTACAGGTGGTGACAGGTGTAATTAGATATGGGTGTACCGTAGGTGACAGGTGTAATGAGGTTTGGGTGTACAGGTGGTGACAGGTGTAATGAGGTTTGGGTGTACAGGTGGTGACAGGTGTAATTAGATGTGGGTGTACAGTAGGTGACAGGTGTAATGAGATGTGGGTGTACAGGTGGTGACAGGTGTAATGAGATGTGGGTGTACAGGTGGTGACAGGTGTAATTAGATATGGGTGTACAGTAGGTGACAGGTGTAATGAGGTTTGGGTGTACAGGTGGTGACAGGTGTAATGAGATGTGGGTGTACAGTAGGTGACAGGTGTAATGAGGTTTGGGTGTACAGGTGGTGACAGGTGTAATGAGATGTGGGTGTACAGGTGGTGACAGGTGTAATGAGATGTGGGTGTACAGGTGGTGACAGGTGTAATGAGATGTGGGTGTACAGGTGGTGACAGGTGTAATTAGATATGGGTGTACAGTAGGTGACAGGTGTAATGAGATGTGGCTGTACAGGTGGTGACAGGTGTAATTAGATGTGGCTGTACAGCTGGTGACAGGTGTAATGAGAAGTGGGTGTACAGGTGGTGACAGGTGTAATTAGATGTGGCTGTACAGGTGGTGACAGGTGTAATGAGATGTGGGTGTACAGGTGGTGACAGGTGTAATGAGATTGTGGGTGTACAGGTGGTGACAGGTGTAATGAGATGTGGGTGTACAGGTGGTGACAGGTGTAATGAGATGTGGGTGTACAGGTGGTGACAGGTGTAATTAGATATGGGTGTACAGTAGGTGACAGGTGTAATGAGGTTTGGGTGTACAGGTGGTGACAGGTGTAATGAGATGTGGGTGTACAGTAGGTGACAGGTGTAATGAGGTTTGGGTGTACAGGTGGTGACAGGTGTAATGAGATGTGGCTGTACAGGTGGTGACAGGTGTAATGAGATGTGGCTGTACAGGTGGTGACAGGTGTAATGAGATGTGGGTGTACAGGTGGCGACAGGTGTAATGAGATGTGGGTGTACAGGTGGTGACAGGTGTAATGAGATGTGGCTGTACAGGTGGTGACAGGTGTAATGCTGTCGCCACCTGTACACCCACATCTCATTACACATGTCACCACAGGTGGTGACAGGTGTAATTAGATATGGGTGTACAGTAGGTGACAGGTGTAATGAGGTTTGGGTGTACAGGTGGTGACAGGTGTAATGAGATGTGGGTGTACAGTAGGTGTCAGGTGTAATGAGATGTGGGTGTACAGGTGGTGACAGGTGTAATGGGATGTGGCTGTACAGGTGGTGACAGGTGTAATGGGATGTGGCTGTACAGGTGGTGACAGGTGTAATTAGATGTGGCTGTACAGGTGGTGACAGGTGTAATGAGATGTGGCTGTACAGGTGGTGACAGGTGTAATGAGATGTGGCTGTACAGGTGGTGACAGGTGTAATGAGATGTGGCTGTTCAGGTGGTGACAGGTGAAATGAGATGTGGGTGTACAGGTGGTGACAGGTTTAATGAGATGTGGCTGTACAGGTGGTGACAGGTGTAATTAGATGTGGCTGTACAGGTGGTGACAGGTGTAATGAGATGTGGCTGTACAGGTGGTGACAGGTGTAATGAGATGTGGCTGTACAGGTGGTGACAGGTGTAATTAGATGTGGGTGTACAGGTGGTGACAGGTGAAATAAGATGTGGGTGTACAGGTGGTGACAGGTGTAATTAGATGTGGCTGCACAGGTGGTGACAGGTGTATTGAGATGTGGCTGTACAGGTGGTGACAGGTGTAATGAGATGTGGCTGTACAGGTGGTGACAGGTGTAATGAGATGTGGCTGTACAGGTGGTGACAGGTGTAATTAGATGTGGCTGTACAGCTGGTGACAGGTGTAATGAGAAGTGGGTGTACAGGTGGTGACAGGTGTAATTAGATGTGGCTGTACAGGTGGTGACAGGTGTAATGAGATGTGGGTGTACAGGTGGTGACAGGTGTAATGAGATGTGGGTGTACAGGTGGTGACAGGTGTAATGAGATGTGGGTGCACAGGTGGGGACAGGTGTAATGAGATGTGGCTGTACAGGTGGTGACAGGTGTAATGAGATGTGGGTGCACAGGTGGGGACAGGTGTAATGAGATGTGGCTGTACAGGAGGTGACAGGTGTAATTAGATGTGGGTGTACAGGTGGTGACAGGTGTAATGAGATGTGGGTGCACAGGTGGGGACAGGTGTAATGAGATGTGGCTGTACAGGAGGTGACAGGTGTAATTAGATGTGGGTGTACAGGTGGTGACAGGTGTAATGAGATGTGGGTGTACAGGTGGTGACAGGTGTAATGAGATGTGGGTGTACAGGTGGTGACAGGTGTAATTAGATATGGGTGTACAGTAGGTGACAGGTGTAATGAGATGTGGCTGTACAGGTGGTGACAGGTGTAATTAGATGTGGCTGTACAGCTGGTGACAGGTGTAATGAGAAGTGGGTGTACAGGTGGTGACAGGTGTAATTAGATGTGGCTGTACAGGTGGTGACAGGTGTAATGAGATGTGGGTGTACAGGTGGTGACAGGTGTAATGAGATGTGGGTGTACAGGTGGTGACAGGTGTAATGAGATGTGGGTGTACAGGTGGTGACAGGTGTAATGAGATGTGGGTGTACAGGTGGTGACAGGTGTAATTAGATATGGGTGTACAGTAGGTGACAGGTGTAATGAGGTTTGGGTGTACAGGTGGTGACAGGTGTAATGAGATGTGGGTGTACAGTAGGTGACAGGTGTAATGAGGTTTGGGTGTACAGGTGGTGACAGGTGTAATGAGATGTGGCTGTACAGGTGGTGACAGGTGTAATGAGATGTGGCTGTACAGGTGGTGACAGGTGTAATGAGATGTGGGTGTACAGGTGGCGACAGGTGTAATGAGATGTGGGTGTACAGGTGGTGACAGGTGTAATGAGATGTGGCTGTACAGGTGGTGACAGGTGTAATGCTGTCGCCACCTGTACACCCACATCTCATTACACATGTCACCACAGGTGGTGACAGGTGTAATTAGATATGGGTGTACAGTAGGTGACAGGTGTAATGAGGTTTGGGTGTACAGGTGGTGACAGGTGTAATGAGATGTGGGTGTACAGTAGGTGTCAGGTGTAATGAGATGTGGGTGTACAGGTGGTGACAGGTGTAATGGGATGTGGCTGTACAGGTGGTGACAGGTGTAATGGGATGTGGCTGTACAGGTGGTGACAGGTGTAATTAGATGTGGCTGTACAGGTGGTGACAGGTGTAATGAGATGTGGCTGTACAGGTGGTGACAGGTGTAATGAGATGTGGCTGTACAGGTGGTGACAGGTGTAATGAGATGTGGCTGTTCAGGTGGTGACAGGTGAAATGAGATGTGGGTGTACAGGTGGTGACAGGTTTAATGAGATGTGGCTGTACAGGTGGTGACAGGTGTAATTAGATGTGGCTGTACAGGTGGTGACAGGTGTAATGAGATGTGGCTGTACAGGTGGTGACAGGTGTAATGAGATGTGGCTGTACAGGTGGTGACAGGTGTAATTAGATGTGGGTGTACAGGTGGTGACAGGTGAAATAAGATGTGGGTGTACAGGTGGTGACAGGTGTAATTAGATGTGGCTGCACAGGTGGTGACAGGTGTATTGAGATGTGGCTGTACAGGTGGTGACAGGTGTAATGAGATGTGGCTGTACAGGTGGTGACAGGTGTAATTAGATGTGGCTGTACAGCTGGTGACAGGTGTAATGAGAAGTGGGTGTACAGGTGGTGACAGGTGTAATTAGATGTGGCTGTACAGGTGGTGACAGGTGTAATGAGATGTGGGTGTACAGGTGGTGACAGGTGTAATGAGATGTGGGTGTACAGGTGGTGACAGGTGTAATGAGATGTGGGTGCACAGGTGGGGACAGGTGTAATGAGATGTGGCTGTACAGGTGGTGACAGGTGTAATGAGATGTGGGTGCACAGGTGGGGACAGGTGTAATGAGATGTGGCTGTACAGGAGGTGACAGGTGTAATTAGATGTGGGTGTACAGGTGGTGACAGGTGTAATGAGATGTGGGTGCACAGGTGGGGACAGGTGTAATGAGATGTGGCTGTACAGGAGGTGACAGGTGTAATTAGATGTGGGTGTACAGGTGGTGACAGGTGTAATGAGATGTGGGTGTACAGGTGGTGACAGGTGTAATGAGATGTGGCTGTACAGGAGGTGACAGGTGTAATTAGATGTGGGTGTACAGGTGGTGACAGGTGTAATGAGATGTGGGTGTACAGGTGGTGACAGGTGTAATGAGATGTGGGTGTACAGGTGGTGACAGGTGTAACTATTTGTGGGTTTGGGCAGATGTAATATAGATGTATAGATTCTGTCTCTTGATTACCTTGGTGAAGGGCTATTCTTACCTGGGCATGGTACTTCTTGGCAGGGCTCCATCTCAGTACTCAGTCCTTCACAGTAATCCCCATTTCCGAGGGGCGATGGGTTGCTGCAGGTTCGACTGCGTAATCTCACCCCTTCTCCACATGTCTTGGTACAGTCCGTCCAGCTGCTCCACACACTCCAATTCCCCGATTCTGTAAAAGATTTATGGTTGAGACCATGTGAACCAAAGAAGGGGTGACCGAAAAAAGTCCTCACTGCCCACAACTGAAAAGGCTGGGGTCCTCTAACTAGAGGGGTGCACTGTTCTTGCAGCATATCAGTTTGGGTGACTGCTTATCATGACTTCAAATGTATATGGCAGTGAGGGGTCGGATGTGTTCTTCATGGGTGAAGATAAGACACTATTGCACACGCTCACCAGGACAGGGCTCCAGACTGCAGGGCTGCTCCTCACGTTCCGGACCTTCACAGGGTAACCCACCTCCAGAAGGAGACGGCTCAGTGCAGAAGCGGTAACGGTTTTGGAATCCACCCCTGCATGATGCAGAACACTCACTCCAGGGCGTCCACAGAGACCAGCTGCCGTCTACAACTGTGAGGAGAGAAGACAATAAAAGGAAGGAACCACAGCTGAGACACACAGAAGCCACCAGGACTGGAATGACTGAAGCCACCGTGACTGGAGTGACTGAAGCCACCAGGACTGAACTGACTAAAGCCACCGGTACTGAACTGACTAAAGGCACCGGGACTGGGCTGACTGAAGCCACCGGGACTGGGCTGACTGAAGCCACCGGGACTGGGCTGACTGAAGCCACCGGGACTGGGCTGACTGAAGCCACCGGGACTGGGCTGACTGAAGCCACCGGGACTGGGCTGACTGAAGCCACCGGGACTGGGCTGACTGAAGCCACCGGGACTGGGCTGACTGAAGCCACCGGGACTGGGCTGACTGAAGCCACCGGGACTGAACTGACTAAAGCCATCGGGACTGGGCTGACTGAAGCCACAGGGACTGGGCTGACTGAAGCCACCGGGACTGGGCTGACTGAAGCCACCGGGACTGGGCTGACTGAAGCCACCGGGACTGGGCTGACTGAAGCCACCGGGACTGGGCTGACTGAAGCCACCGGGACTGGGCTGACTGAAGCCACTGGGACTGGGCTGACTGAAGCCACCGGGACTGGGCTGACTGAAGCCACCGGGACTGGGCTGACTGAAGCTACCAAGACTTGACTGACTGAAGCCAATGATGCTAAATTGACCAAAGCCATCTTTTGTTGCTGGATTGACAGAAGCCACTGGGAATAGACTGACTGAAGCCAATGGTACTCGAGTGACTGAAGACACCAGGACTGAAGCCATCCTTGGGTGTGGGATTGCCAGAAGCCAAAGGCATTGGGCCGACTGAAGCTACCGGGAGTGGACTGACCAAAGCCATCAGGACTGGAGTCTGGACTGACCAAAGCCACCAGGACTGGAGTCTGGACTGACCAAAGCCACCAGGACTAAACTGACCAAAGCCACTGGGACTAGACTGACAGAACCCCAGGGTCAGGACTGACAGAACCCCAGGGACAAGACTGACAGAACCCCAGGGACAAGACTGACAGAACCCCAGGGACAAGACTGACAGAACCCCAGGGACAAGACTGACAGAACCCCAGGGACAAGACTGACAGAACCCCAGGGACAAGACTGACAGAACCCCAGGGACAAGACTGACAGAACCCCAGGGACAAGACTGACAGAAACCCAGGGACAAGACTGACAGAAACCCAGGGACAAGACTGACAGAACACTGTGACTAGACTGACAGCGATACTGGTCTGAGAGGGCTCACTACTGTCCAGAAAAGTATAGAACGCTCAGGATGCATCTTAAATAGATAGAAAGAGGAGACCAAGTACTGAGGAAGGTGTCAGCCTGAGGAAGGAGTCAGCAGTGATATACGGAGACACATAGAGGAGTAAGTTTCTCACCATCACAAGTCACCTCCGAGCAGTTGCTGATCTGGCCTGACAGACAGGTGCTGGGGGGGGGGGAGAAGAGGACAAGAAGCCTTATATCACCATGCTATCAAAAGTAACAAGTTTCTTCTCTTATGAGGGTGACCGGGTGGGGGTGATCTTACCACAAGCTCTAGCCAGTGACAACCCATCAACCAGATGCAACCCTCCCCAATAACTACCTTCTACCTAGAGATATCCTACCAACTACTTACAATCCTTCAACTATTAACAATTCTACTCCGAAATACAACCCTCCACCCAGCGACTCTCCTCCACCTAGTGAAAACCCTCCACTCAATGACAAATCTCCACCAATGACTACTACCTAGAGACAACCTACCAACCACTAATAACCCTCCATCTACTGACAACTCTTCTCCTAATGATGAGCCTCCACCCACTGACAATTCACCTACTGACAACTCTTCATCAAATGACAATCCTTCATCCATAAGCAACCCTCCACCCACTAACAATGCTCCACCCAGTGATGACTGATGGACAATCTTCTCCATGTCTTACATGTTATGTGGGAGGAATCTTCCCGAAGCAGGGAATCTGTCACACATGATCCATTATATTACTACAACTGAGCTCCAGGCAGGACGCTACTACTCACCAGTTATTGCAGTCTCTCTTCATAGGGTCTCCAGGTTCATACCAGACTCCATCCTCAGTGCAGGGGCAGTCAGATGGGGGGACGCAGTGATTGTTCTAGAGGGCAGAGCTTACAAATTACTACTGGGTGGATGGATAGCAGCTGAACCCTGTCCGTATAACCGCTAAACTTCCACAATGCACTGCACTCTGGCAACAGAAACCAGCAGAACTGCGAGTGCAGCTCTGGATGTCACTGGATTATAAATCATCATATCACTGTAACTGCATAAGATTGCAAAGCGTTCACAAGTAGAGGTAGAGTCACAATGCATAATACTTCATAGTGGAGATGACGCAAGTACCAAGGTCTCCTCCACAAGTGATGGCTACTCACCAGTAAGACCTTCCCGTCTCGGCAGTAACAGCCCGGCTGACATGTTCCGCTGAGACCTAAACTGCCCAGGTCAGCACAGGACGAAGGGCCCTCAGCACACTCCTTCCACACTTTATCATCTTCACAGATTTCAGGCTCTTCACCTGTACGGAGAACATTACATTGAGAATATCCAAAATCCACAACTCAAAGACCTGGAGAATCACCCAAAACACAAGGAGTGGCCTGGAGCATAACCCACAACCCAAGAAGTAGCCTGGAACATCACCCACAACCCAAGGAGAGCAATGGAGCATCGCCCATAATACAAAAAAAGGCCTAGAGCATCACCAACAACCCAAGAAAGGCATGGAGCTTCACTTAAAACCCAAGGAGCGGAAGGTATCTTCACCCAAAATCCAAGGAGCGGTCTGGGGCATCACCTACAACACAAGGATCAGAGGGGACTGAAGTATTACCCACCCATGGAGAGCACTGGAGAATTACCAAAAACACAAGGAGTGGCCTGGATTATAACCCACAACTGAAAGAAAGCCCTGGAGTATATCCCACAAAACAAGGAGGGGGCTGGAGCTTCACCCACAACACAAGGAGCAGCCTGGAGGACAACCCACAACACAAAGAGAGCCCTGGAGCATAACCCACAACACAATGAGATGTCTGGAGCTTCACCTACAACCCAAGGAGTGACCTGGAACATCACCCACAACACAAGGAGCAGCCTGGAGGATTACCCACAACACAAAGAGAGCCCTGGAGCATAACCCACAACACAATGAGATGTCTGGAGCTTCACCTACAACCCAAGGAGTGACCTGGAACATCACCCACAACCCAAAAAGAGACCTGAAGCATCATCTACAAACCAAAAAGAGGCCTTGAGCATCACAAGCAATCCAAGAAAAATCCCAGAGTTTCAAATACAACCTAAGGAGAGGCTTGAAACTTTAGTCTGTATCCAAGGAGAGGCCTGGAGCTTCATCCACAAAACCAGGAGCTTCACCAGAAACCCAAGGAATGAAGCCAAGCTTTACCCACGACACAAGGTGTAACCTCAACCTTCACCCGCAACCCACGGAATGAATCGGAGAATCACAAAGAGTGACTCCATGCTTCACCCACAACCGAAGGGGGGTGCAGGATCTTCACTCACATCTCAAGGAGTTACCCAGAGCTTCACCTAAAACACAAGGGGCTTTACCCACAACCCAAGGAGCAACCCTAAAATTCACCCACAACCCAATGAGTGAGTAGGAGCTTTATCCGCAATAGAAGGAGTGACTCTGAGAAATACCTACAACCCAAAGAGCAGCCAGGAGCTTCATCCACAATGCAGGGAAATGACTGAAGCTTTACTCTCTCCCAATGGAGCTTCACCCACAGCATGAGGAGTGTCTTAAAGCTTTACCCACTAACCAAGGAGCGACTCAGAGCTTCACCCATCAACTAAGGAGCGACTCAGAGCTTCACCCACTAACCAATGAGCAACCTACAGCTTTACCTACAACACATAGTGTGACCCGGAGCTTAACCAACTGCACAAAAAAACCTCATCCACAATACGAGAAGAGATAAGGCATGATAAAACAGCAGAATTGTGATTGCAGCTCTGGATTTGACTGGAGTATCAGACCTGATGTTACTTGGGATCAGTAAAACAGGGGATATATAAACAATCACTGTTAGGTGGAAATGTCTTCTGAGAAATGCTCTTGGTGTGGGGATGACTATGACAAGCTGTCATATGAACAGACTGGTGGTGGCTGTGCACTGTGTAGGCACTAGGCAGCCCTACCCGACATCTTCTTCACATCTGATGATCTGACTGAGTCTCGGACTTGGTGCCGTTGATTGTGGACAGAGGAGACCTGTAGAGTTATTGATTGGGGGTGAACATTACATGCGGCTGTAGGCCTCTCACCAGAACATGGGCTCAGGTTACAGGTGGAGAACTCAATCCTACGAAGGACAATGCTGACCCGGCTGCGATTCCTGTATCCTCCCCCACAGGGGACAGAACATTCTGACCACGAACCCCAGTTTCCAGCAGCACCTGAAAAAAGAGTGGACACCCCATAATGTCAGAACAACATAGAAGAAGGAAGGGTCACCTCATCTCAGAGCTGGTGGATGCATCTGCATGGGCAGGACACTAACAATGATCATGGTGTCATGGCGTTGTTTATCTCCAACTGATGGTGGCACACAGTGCTAATAGTGTACCAAAACCACACCATGCAGCACCAAAAAAATAGTACCATACAGCACCCCAAAACAAACTCCCCACAGCACCCAAAAAATAGCAAATAATGGGGCAGACGGTGGCTCAGTGGTTAGCGCTGGTTCCTTGCAGCACACCAAGGACTCCACTGGCCAAAGCACCTATATCTCCTGCCTTGCACTCGCACCGAATTCTTAACACCAACTGCACCCCGACTACCATTAGGCAGGAGCCAGAACATCAGGGTGTGCCGGAAAGTAGAAATGGTGCACCCTAGGTAACATTGGTGTGAAGACTGCCATTGTGATTTATGTAAATAATTGTGGCAGCCAGAGCCACTACCACTCTCATCCTCCCATCTGTTCTTCCTGAACTTGCAGCAGAAGGACAACATCTGCATGGAGTTCTCTCTGTGTCTGCGCGGGTTTTCGCTGGAAACTCCGGTAATGAGTAATGAGAATGTCAATAGAGAGCTGTGGAATATGTCAGTGATATATAAGTGATGAGAATGTCTGTACAGCGCTGTGGAATATGTCAGTGATATATAAGTGATGAGAATGTCTGTACAGCACTGTGGAATATGTCAGTGATATATAAGTGATGAGAATGTCTGTACAGCGCTGTGGAATATGTCAGTGATATATAAGTGATGAGAATGTCTGTACAGCGCTGTGGAATATGTCAGTGATATATAAGTGATGAGAATGTCTGTACAGCGCCGTGGAATATGTCAGAAATATAAGGGATGAGAATGTCTGTACAGCGCTGCGGAATATGTCAGTGATATATAAGTGATGAGAATGTCTGTACAGCGCTGTGGAATATGTCAGTGATATATAAGTGATGAGAATGTCTGTACAGCGCTGTGGAATATGTCAGTGATATATAAGTGATGGTAATGTCTGTACAGCGCTGTGTACTATGTCAGTGATATATAAGTGATGAGAATGTCTGTACAGCGCTGTGGAATATGTCAGTGATATATAAGTGATGAGAATGTCTGTACAGCACTGAGGAATATGTCAGTGATATATAAGTGATGAGAATGTCTGTACAAGTCTGTGGAATATGTCAGTGATATATAAGTGATGAGAATGTCTGTACAGCGCTGTGGAATATGTCAGTGATATATAAGTGATGAGAATGTCTGTACAGCGCTGTGGGATATGTCAGTGATATATAAGTGATGAGAATATCTGTACAGCGCTGTGGAATATGTCAGTGATATATAAGTGATGAGAATGTCTGTACAGCGCTGTGGAATATGTCAGTGATATATAAGGGATGAGAATGTCTGTACAGCGCTGTGGAATATGTCAGTGATATATGAGTGATGAGAATGTCTGTACAGCACTGTGGAATATGTCAGTGATATATAAGTGATGGGAATGTCTGTACAGCGCTGTGGGATATGTCAGTGATATATAAGTGATGAGAATATCTGTACAGCGCTGTGGAATATGTCAGTGATATATAAGTGATGAGAATGTCTGTACAGCGCTGTGGAATATGTCAGTGATATATCAGTGATGAGAATGTCTGTACAAGTCTGTGGAATATGTCAGTGATATATAAGTGATGAGAATGTCTGTACAGCGATATGGAATATGTCAGTGATATCTAAGTGATGAGAATGTCTGTACAGCGATATGGAATATATGTGATTACAATAGATAAATAGCACTAGAACTAACATAATACAGCTCCCAAATAACAGTACCATACAATACCCTATAACACTGCAATACGGTAAACATTTGAGAGTGTTATACAATACCAAAACAAAACCATAGATAGGGACAATGATTAAAGGGAACCTGTCACCAGTTTTATGGTGTCCTCACTAAGGGCAACATAAATAAGTGACTGATTCTCTTAGCAAAATGCTGGGTCACTTTCTTTAATTGACCCAGTCAATCTGCCAACATCTTGTATTGAAAAGCTCCAGCTGATAATGATGAGTCATGAATATTCATGAACTTCAGACTCTCCCCGCCCACCTGCTGCTGAATGACAGTTTTTTTCCATATGAATCAGCAGCAGGTGGGCAGGGGAGTGGCTATAGCTCTGAATTAAATGTACGCTGGACTCACTGACATCACGCTGGACTCAAATCAGCTCATTAGCATGCGGAATGTGACAGGTTCCCTTTAAAGAGGGACTAGCCATTTATGCTGAGTATTGGGTGTTGGAGGCTCTTTGCCCCTGTTTTTAAGGCCATCCTGGGACTCATCCTCACTGGACCTACCTTTACAA
This sequence comes from Bufo gargarizans, assembly GCF_014858855.1. NCBI lineage: Eukaryota > Metazoa > Chordata > Amphibia > Anura > Bufonidae > Bufo > Bufo gargarizans. The sequence continues at coordinate 713,060,095 of NC_058081.1, forward strand.
GGCTGCAAACTGCAAAATTCTATGGCGACATTGGAGCCCTCACAAGGCTGTCCCCCAAAGGCTGCAGGAGGGTTGGTCCCGGAACGGTAGCGACGTCTGGTCCCCACATTACAAGTCCTGCTGCAGGAACTCCAGGGAGTCCAGCTGCTCCAGCCACAGTCCACTACATGGAGAGGACACAAGAGTGGGTATGATGAGAGGGCAATGGTGTGTGTCACAGCAGAGCTCACACAACACATTTTGATGATTTACCCCATGTAAACAAAGAACAAGGATAGATGAGAAAGTGTCCTCAGCGTCCAGCCATCTAACCAACCTGACCATCCCCTAATTGGGATGGAACACAATCCATCAATCCAAGGAGGGTAAAATGCATCTATCCAGCACAAACCATTAAGAGAAGGATAAAATGCTTCTGCCTGGCGTCACACATCTGCCTCGTATGAACCATCCCACAAGGAGGACAAAACTCATCTGCCTGATTTGAACAATCATACGTGGAGGATAAAACTCATCTGCCCAGCCTGAACCATCTCTTAAGAGAACATAACTCTTCTGGTAAGGCACGGTTGTCATGTAACTCACCCAACTTCTTCTGTCCCAGTCCCACTTGCCCTCTGCTACCCACTGTCAGAGGGTCCGACTGTCGGCATCCCTTTGCTGTCTACACAGACCCTGGACACACAGACTCTGCCCGCCCTCACCTCTGCCTGATTCCTAACTTTGAGTATTACCTGACCCCTTAGTGCTTTGTACTTGTGTCTCTGACCTGACAACTACAGTGGGACTATTCCAAGAGGTAGCAGCCTGATGGTTCCCTTGCAGCAAAGTTCAGATCCATATATAGGGGTTGAAGGGTGAAAACCAGGGGAAGGTTATGGGAAAGAGGTCATCCCATGACTGGAAATCTGCAGGAGTTTCTAGCAACTTTTTGCATAGTCTTTGAGGAACCCGGACCTGCTTCTTCTGCTGCTTCCTCTCTACCTCCGTACCGCAGCTTAAGCAAGGCAACCTCCCTGTTGGACAATATGCCATTCAGTTCCGTACTCTGGGCTCCAAGATGGCCTGGAACAATGAGGTGCTAGTGGCAGCATTCTGGGATTGTCTGTCAGTGCGTATAATGGTCAAATTGGCAGATTGTGACAAGTCAGCTACATTAGAAGCCTTCATCTCTCTCTTACAACTCGCCTTGGGTGTGGAATGTGCCAAGGAAGCTATTTTTTGAGAGGAGACCTCCTCTGTTGGTTCTATCACTCCAGAGACCACTGGTTCCTTCTTCAGCTTCTGCACCAGAAGCCATACAAGTGGACAGAGGAACATCAGGACAGGTGCTTCATCAATCAGTGTCTTTACTGCGCAGCCAAGGGACAAGATGTCCGCACTTGTCCCCACAAAGCAAAAACCTCCTGAGCCTAGGGTCTGTAGGAAAGATGGCCCTATGTGAAGACCAACTCTCTGCAAAACAGACACTACTAATGTTATTGTCTTGCAGTGGTACGCAGTTTACTGTTCAGAGTTTCAGAGACTTGGCAGGAAATTTCCTGCATCAGGCCTTGATGAACTAGTATCAAATGCCTGTCCAGAATGTTGAGAAGCCCTTGGTGGTGACATCCATTAATGAGAAGGCTCTCTCGGAAACCATACAGTTCTGTCTTTGAATGAAACCCCAGACAGATTCTATATTGGGGCCCTGCATGTCACTTCCATTACCTGACTCTTGTATAGCCTGTAGATTCCCCACTAGTACCACAAAGCCTGCAAGGTTTAGCAGGAGCCTATTTCAGTGTTTCTGACGTCTTTAAAGCTGAGACCCTGCCTCCCCATCGTACCTATGGCTGTCCTATCAATCTACTTCCTGGGACTACACCTCCACGTGGCCAAGTTTATTCTGTCTCAGCCCAAAACACAAGCCATGTCAGACTACATTAAAGAAAACTTGGAGAGAAGATTTATTAATCTTCTCCGACCTGAGCTGGATTCTTCTTTGTTAATAACAAAGCTGGATCACTCTGACTTTGCATTGAGTATTGTGGCTTAAGTAAAATAACTAATGTCTTCCTTCATTGTTCCCAGAACGCTTTGTTATGTGGCCCCAGGATTTTCTCCAGGTTAGATCTGCGCAGAGCTTACAACCTGATCCATAACTGAGAAGAAGACAACAGGAAAACTGATATTAATATACATGACAGCCACTAGGAGTATTTAGTTATGCCCTTTGGTCTTAGCTACACTCCAGCAGCCTTACAAGAGTTTGTGGATGACATCTTCCAGGATCTCCTCTATGTCTGTATGTAGACCTAGATGACATCTTGATTTTCTCCCCAGACTTTGTCCCCACTATACTCCAGTGTCTAAAGGACAGAAGACTCTATGCAAATAGATATTGGATAGAACTCATCATCCCATCCTGAACCATCCCCCAAAGAGGATAATACTCATCATCCTATCCTGAACCATCCCCCAAAGAGGATAATACTCATCATCCCACCCTGAACCATCCCCAAAAGAGGATAATACTCATCATTCCATCCTGAACCATCCCCAGGGGAGGATAATACTCATCATTCCATCCTGAACCATCCCCAGAGGAGGATAATACTCATCATCACATCCTTAACAATCCCCCAAAGAGGAAAATACTCATCATCCCATCCTGAACCATCCCTCAAAGAGGATAATACTCATCATCCCATCCTGAACCATCCCCCAAAGAGGATAATACTCATCATCCCATCCTGAACCATACCCAAAAGAGGATAATACTCATCATCCCATCCTGATTCATCCACAGGGGAGGATAATACTCATCATCACATCTTTAACAATCCCCCAAAGAGGAAAATACTCATTATCCCATCCTGAACCATACCCAAAAGAGGATAATACTCATCATCCCATCCTGAACCATCCCCCAAAGAGGATAATACTCATCATCCCATCCTGAACCATCTCCAGGGGAGGATAATACTCATCATCCTATCCTGAACAGCCCCACAAAGAGGATAATACTCATCATACAATCCTGAACAATCCCCCAAAGAGTAAAATACTCCTCATCTCATACTAAACCATCCCCCAAAGAGGATAATACTCATCTTACCATCCTGAACCATCCCAAGAAGAGGATAATACTCATCATCCCATCCTGAACTATCCCCCAAAGAGGAAAATACTCATCATCCCATCCTGAACCTTCCCACGAAGAGGATAATACTCATCATCCCATCCTGAACCATCCCCAGGTGAGGATAATACTCATCATCACATCCTGAACCATCCCCCAAAGAGGATAATACTCATCCTCCCAAGCTGAACCATCCCGCAAAAAGGATAATACTCATCATCCCAACCAAAATTATCTCCCAAAGAGGAAAATGCTCATCATCTCATCCTAAATCATCCCCCAAAGAGTATAATGCTCATCTTCCCATCATGAACCATCCCCGAAGAAGATAATACTCATCATCCCATCCTAAATCATCTCCCAAAGAGGAAAATACTCATCTTCCCATCCTGAACAATCCCACAAAGAGGATAATACTCATCATCCCATCCTGAAGCATCCCCCAAAGAGGATAATACTTAGCATCTCATCCTAAACCATCCCCCAAAGAGGATAATACTCATCTTTCCATCCTGAACCATCCCACGAAGAGGATAATACTCATCATCCCATCCTGAACCAACCCCCAAAGAGGATAATACTCATCATCCCATCCTAAATTATCCCCCAAAGAGGATAATACTCATCATCCATCCTGAACCATCCCCTGATGAGGATAATTCTCATCATCCCATCCTGAACAATCCCCCAAAGAGGATAATACTCATCATCCCATCCTGAACCATCCACAGGGGAGGATAATACTCATCATCCCATCCTGAACCATCCCTAGGGGAGGATAATACTCATTATCCCATCCTGAACCATCCCTAGGGGAGGATAATACTCATCATCCCATCCTGAACTATCCCTAGCGGAGGATAATACTCATCATCCCATCCTGAGCCATCCCCGGAGGATAATACTTATCATCCCTTCCTGAACCTTCCCTAGAGAATAATAATCATCATCCCATTATTAACCATACCTGGAGGATAATACTCATCATCCCATTCTGGACCATCCCCCAAAGAGGAAAATACTCATCATCTCATCCTGAACAATGCCCCAAAGAGGATAATACATATCATCCCATCCTGAACAATCCCCCAAAGAGGATAATACTCATCTTCCCATCCTGAACCATCCCTCGAAAAGGATAATACTCATCAACTCATCCTAAACCATCCCCCAAAGAGAATAATACTCATCATCCCATCCTGAACCATCCCCCAAAGAGAATAATACTCATCATCCCATCCTGAACCATCCCCCAAAGAGGATAATACTCATCATCCCATCCTGAACCATCCCCCAAAGAGCATAATACTCATCATCCCATCCTGAACCATCCCTAGGGGAGGATAATACTCATCATGCCATCCTAAATAATCACCCAAAGAGGATAATACTCATCATCCCATCCTGAACCACCCCCCAAAGAGGATAATACTCATCATCCCATCCTAAACCATCCCCCAAAGGGGATAATGCTCATCATCCCATCCTGAACTATCCCCCAAAGAGGATAATACTCATCATCCTATCCTGAGCCATCCCCGGAGGATAATACTTATCATCCCTTCCTGAATCTTCCCTAGAGGATAATACTCATCATCCCATTATTAACCATCCCTGGAGGGTAATACGCATCATCCCAACCTGAACCATCCCCTGAAGAGGATAATACTCATCATCCCATCCTGAACCATCCCCCTAAGAGGATAATACTCATCATCCCATCCTGAACCATCCCCCAAAGAGCATAATACTCATCATCCCATCCTGAACCATCCCTAGGGGAGGATAATACTCATCATGCCATCCTAAACAATCACCCAAAGAGGATAATACTCATCATCCCATCCTAAACCATCCCATAAAGAGGAAAATATTCATCTTCCCATCTTGAACCATCCCTCGAAGAGGATAATACTCATCATCTCATCCTAAACCATCCCTAGGGGAGGATAATACTCATCATCCCATCCTAAACCATCCCATAAAGAGGAAAATATTCATCTTCCCATCTTGAACCATCCCTCGAAGAGGATAATGCTCATCATCTCATCCTAAACCATCCCCCAAAGAGGATCATATTCATCATCCCATCCTGAGCCATCCCCGGAGGATAATACTTATCATCCCTTCCTGAACCTTCCCTAGAGGATAATACTCATCATCCCATCCTGAACCATCCCCCAAAGAGGATAATATTCATCTTCCCATCTTGAACCATCCCATAAAGAGGAAAATATTCATCTTCCCATCCTGAACCATCCGTCGAAGAGGATAATACTCACCATCCCATCCTGAACAATCCCCCAAAGAGGAAATTATTAATCTTCCCATCTTGAACCATCCCCCAAAGAGGATAATACTCATCATCCCATCCTGAACCATCCCCCAAAGAGGATAATACTCATCATCCCATTCTGAACCATCCCCCAAAGAGGATAATACTCATCATCCCATCCTGAACCATCCCTAGAGGAGGATAATACTCATCATCCCATCCTGAACCATCCCACGATGTCATGCCCTGCTCAGGTTATGTGCGGAGGTCTGCCAGGTTAGCAGCACGTGTGTAGTTTTTTGTTTTTGTTTTGGAGTTGAGCTTTATCCACCTCCCTTCAGGTGCACTGGGTGGGGTCGTTTGTATGAGTTTAAAATACGCCCCTTCCCAGTGTCCTGTGCGGGTTATAGCTTCTATCTTGCTCAGTGGATGGAAGGAAAGAAGGATTTGCTGTATTTGCTCTGTGACAAGATAAGTTGGTTTTGTTTTTTATGTGTGTGTTCTGTCTAGGCTGTTAGAGAGACGCCTGCCCCCTCCAGGTCTGAGGATGTAAGCTGTCTCTTTCCCCCTGTCACCATCTTATGGATTTTAGGGAATCTTAGTGTCACGACCATGGTCATGGTCGTGACTCCTTGGGAGCCCCATGCATTTGCCCGCGGTCTGGTATTGTTGTCAACCACAGGTGAGGGCTAGTATCTTGCCTCACGTGTGGTTGCCGCTGGGAACTTGTGGTTGTTGGGCAGTGGAGCAGCCTGAGCTGGTTGCTGGGCGGCTCGCTGTCCATGCATGCGGTTGTCTTTGGCAACGTTTGTTTATGTGTGCACTTTCCTTGTCTGGTGTGCATGGGGTTTATTGTGTGCACTTTCCCCTTTTAGTTGCTGTCTGTCCTTCCCTGGTGTGGGAAGGGTTAATTCCCCTCCTAGTGTGTGTGCACTGGGTGTGTCTGTGTGGGTGTGGCTACATGGGCTATTTAACCTCAGTTGAGACCTGAGTTCTGGGGAGTACTCCAGCCTTGTAGTAAGCTGGAGGCACTCTCCTGGTCCCATATACCATCTGCCAGTGAGGGCCACCCTTGTGGTCATAAATTGTGATACAATAAGTTTATGTGATGTTAAGTCTATGTCTATGTGGTGTCTGTTATTATTGCAGCTATGGTTCTGGCTTCCTGTGTGTTTATGTGTGTTGTGTCCTTTTATGTTTGTGTGTGGACAGCCAGCACTTGTGTCCAGGGATCCAGTCAGTGTGTCTGTGGCAGGTAGAGGTGGAAGTCTTTCACTCTCCTGCCATATCCATTGTCTGTTTATGGTTATATCCCATTGCAGCTCGGCCAGTTTAGACTCCTGTTTCTCCGCATCCAGGAGGAACAAGTGGTCTACCCAGCTCCTAGTTCAGGGATCGGCGGAGGGTGAGTAGGGATCCGAGGTTCCTGAGCATGGGCCCCCCTACCTTCAAGGTCGGCTCATGCAGCTAGGAGTTAGGGTCGGATTAGGGATGCGTTAGGAGGTGACCTGCTCCCTTATTCTGTTGTCCTGGCCGAGCAGCCACTAACATCTTCTGGCATTGCACGGCTGAGGGTTTTCCCCATCCTCAGCCGTGACACTTCAGCCTTAGGCACGGGGGCACGTTTATTCCCACCTTTAGGGTCTGAACGTGGGCACAGTAGTCTAGGGAGAGCTGGTAGGGATTTGTAAGGAGGTGACCTTTATCCCCAGCTTCTGGCCTAGACACTTGTTTGTGCATTTCTGTTGTATCTTGTATCCTGTCCAGCGTGACACACGAAGAGGATAATACTCATCATCCCATCCTGAACCATCCCTAGGGGAGGATAATACTCATTATCCCATTCTGAACCATCCCTAGGGGAGGATAATACTCATCATCCCATCCTGAACCATCCCCCGGAGAGGATAATTCTCAGCATCCCATCCTGAACCATCCCCCAAAGAGGATAATACTCATCATCCCATCCTGAACCATCGCAAATAGAGGATAATACTCATCATCCCATCCTAAACCATACCCAAAAGAAGATAATACTAATCATCTGAGCCTTAACCATCACACGAAGAGGATAATTCTCATCATCCCATCCTGAACCATCCCCCAAAGAGGAAAATATTCATCTTAACCATCCCCCGAAGAGTATAATACTCATTATCTCATCTTAAACCATCCCCAAAGAGGAAAATATTCATCTTCCCATCCTGAACCATCCCCCGAAGAGGATAATTCTCATAATCTTATCCTGAACCATCCCCCAAAGAGGATAATACTCATCATCCCATCTGAACCATCCCCCAAAGAGGATAATTCTCATCATCCCATTCTGAACCATCCCCAGAGGAGGATAATACTCACCCAGCGGGGGCCATGTATGGGGCCACCATCTGTGAGATCACGTGACCCTCACTCTGATGGCATCTGTCCTATTCATACAGTGGACAAGGCCACATCATGTGACCTCTTCATCTACCCTGATTGGCTGTGGTGGCTCTTCCTGTGTCAGGTGACCCATCTCAGCACTGCTGATAGGCTGAGAAGGCTTCTAAAGGCAGGGGCACATGTGAGAAGGCCCTGCTGATTGGGCCCAGGTAATGGTGACTGTGGCCCCTGCCCACTCCTGGTTAACAGTGTAATAAATGTGACCAGGGAATGTAGGGAATACATGGTCTCTTCCATATGTATGGTCTCAGCGGTGGTTACCTGGACAAGGCTCGGCGCCGCACACCATCTCTCCAGAGACGCAGGAGCTGTAGACATGAGGACACAGCTTAGTGGTGGACATCACACCATGGACGAGGACAGCAGACATACCAAAGGTACTGACCAGTTATTGCAGTTGTCCAGCGTCCTGTCTTCCCCCGGCCGCAGCAGCTCCCCCTGGTGGTAGCAGAAACACTCACTGCGGGAGACACAGCTGGTATTCTGGAGGAACAGCCCCTCCGGACAGTAGCAGCCCTCGTAGCAACTAGAGGCGCACTCCACGTAGGCGGCCTGGTCAAGACAGAGCCGCGGACAGGCTCCTCCCCCTCGGAGACACTCCTCCGCCGTCTGGTAGACCATGTTCAAAGGACACGAGTCTGAAAGGGAAGAGGAACAAAGTGTAGGGGGCTCTGCAGACTTTGTGTTTACATTTGTAATCATTTTCAGGATCTTCGATTGCTGACAGTGAATGGGGACAGTCATAGAGGCAGATTAAACCTCATTCTGGCCTAAAACTTCTCACAGCTGAGGGTGTGTTACACTGGATCCAATCAGGACAATCCTCTGTGAGCATGTGACCCCTCCCTCCTCACCAGGCTCCGCCCCTTCTGTCAGTGGCTCACCTCTGCAGGGCTGTGTGTTACATTCCCTGGTCTGGACGTGGGGCCCCTGGCACTCCGGGCCCCCGTGAAGCGGTGGAGGCTTGGAGCAGGAGCGGTTCCGGGTTTGGATTCCAGAGTCACAGGTTGCTGTACATTCAGTCCAGGAGCTCCAAGAGGACCAGCCACCGACCACTGCAAGAGGAGACAGTCAGCATGGAGGACACATACCGTGTGCGGGATACGGATGCTGTATGTTATGAGGATACGGCTGCTGTATGTTGCGGTGTGACGATACGGATGCTGTATGTTGCGGTGTGATGATACGGATGCTGTATGTTGCGGTGTGATGATACGGATGCTGTATATTCTGGTATGATGATACGGATGCTGTATGTTGTGATGATACGGGTGCTGTATGTTGCGGTGTGATGATACGGACGCTGTATGTTGTGATGATACGGGTACTGTATGTTGCGGTGTGATGATACGGATGCTGTATGTTGCGGTGTGATAATACGGGTGCTGTATGTTGTGATGATATGGATGCTGTATGTTGCGGTGTGATGATATGGATGCTGTATGTTGCGGTGTGATGATATGGATGCTGTATGTTGTGATGATACGGATGCTGTATGTTGTGATGATACGGATGCTGTATGTTGCGGTGCACTATATCAGACACACGCGGCTATAACATACGTGACGCGGCTCACACTGACCGGGGCATGGTGATATGTCACACGCCTCCTCCTGCACGGACTCTCCCACGCAGAGCGACGCTGAGGCGGCACAGTGCCGGAACCGTCTCCGCAGTCCTGTACTTTCCACATCATAGAAGCAGGTCCTGGAGCAGGAGGTCCACGGCGTCCACTCACTCCAGGACTGATCCGTGTCTGCCGTGGAAGAAACATGCAAATGAGTCACACAGGCCCCGCCCTCACAGACACACCCACCTCTGGAAGAGGAACCACCCCCGCTTAACCCCCCATAGTCCCACAGACCAGAGCGAGGGCCACCAGGACCCCTTGTGATGTATGTCCTCCTTCAGTCTGGGTTCTGGTGAGGCTCAGGAGGACATTATAATCCCATATCTAGTGTTCTGCAGGGTGTCTCACCATTGGTGCAGGGGGTGTAGCACTCTCGCACTTCCTGAGGGTCCTCGTGGCAGGGTGTACCACCATTGACGCTAGGAGGGTTAGACGGAGACCTGGTGGGAGGGAGACAAGTCAGACGATGGTGGATCCAGGACTTGGACATAGGTGTACACTACAGCCCACCCCATACCTGAATCTCTCCTGTACTCCGCTCCCACACGTCTCATCACATGGGGTCCACTGAGACCACGCAGACCACCCACAGTCCACAGCGCAGGCCGAGCTGTCACATGTCACCTTCCCATCCTGACAGTGACTGGAGAGACCCAGGAAGAGAGGACGAAGGGTTAATGACACGGAGGAGGTGGGCTTCAGTATATCTGGTGGCTCCCCCCGCTGGTCCTCACCATACACTGCAGTTATCTTCACTGGACATCAGCCCTGGAAGCTGAGATACGTGCTCCATACTACAGCGGCACTGACTGATATTCACACAGCGGCCGTCCTGGAGGTAGAGACCCCGGGGGCAGCGACAACCTGCACGGAGCGAGACAAGGTCATGTGACATATAACACGCCAGCTATACGTACGGGCGGGAGGACTGTACTCATGTCTAGGCTACTACAAAATGGCAGGCCATTGTCCCAGGCCGACAGCCTAATATGACGCCCACCTTCCATACAGTTGCTGTCACACAGGGTCTCGCTGTTCAGGCCGCGGCAGATCGGGGGGCACGGCTCCGTCCGGTGGGATTCACAATCTCCAGAGCGAAGATAAATCATCTCAGGTCCACAGTCTGTCAACACAAAGATGGACGGGTGATGTCACATGACACCAGCCGGGAACAGAGCGCCGACTGACGGCCACTTACCGTCTGAGTCTCCGCAGGGTTGTAAGTTACAGGACTCAGTCTGCACAGCCTCCCCGCCACATGGGAGACCCCCATTTTTGGGTGGAGGGTCTTCACACATCCTTCTTCTAGTATGGGTTCCTCCTTGACACTCGGCATCACAGACAGACCAGTCTCCCCAGTGAGACCAGGCCCCGTTCACTGGGGGCACAAACATTTCATGAGTCTCAAATATCTCTGTATGTACGGGCATTACACATTATATCTATAGGGTCCGGAAGAGAATGTCGCCAATTCTGCCGTCTACGGACCGCTCGCAACAACCAATTCTCCTCCCCCATTGTATCTATAAGTGACGGGACGTGGTTACCATAGACACCAGATACTGTAACATTGTATCTACAAGTGACGGGGTGTGGTTACCATAGACACCAGATACTGTAACATTGTGTCTATAAGTGACGGGACGTGGTTACCATAGACACCAGATACTGTAACATTGTGTCTATAAGTGACGGGGCGTGGTTACCATAGACAACAGATACTGTAACATTGTATCTACAAGTGACAGGACGTGGTTACCATAGACACCAGATACTGTAACATTGTATCTATAAGTGATGGGGCGTGGTTATCATAGACACCAGATACTGTAACATTGTATCTACAAGTGACAGGATGTGGTTACCATAGACACCAGATACTGTAACATTGTATCTACAAGTGACGGGGCGTGGTTATCATAGACACCAGATACTGTAACATTGTATCTACAAGTGACAGGACGTGGTTACCATAGACACCAGATAATGTAACATTGTGTCTATAAGTTACGGGGCGTGGTTATCATAGACGCCAGATACTATAACATTGTATCTACAAGTGACGGGGCGTGGTTACCATAGACACCAGATACTGTAACATTGTATCTACAAGTGACGGGGCGTGGTTATCATAGACACCAGATACTGTAACATTGTATCTGCAAGTGACAGAACGTGGTTACCATAGACACCAGATACTGTAACATTGTATCTACAAGTGATGGGGCGTGGTTATCATAGACACCAGATACTGTAAAATTGCATCTACAAGTGACAGGACGTGGTTATCATAGACACCAGATACTGTAACATTGTATCTGCAAGTGACGGGCGTGGTTACCATAGACACCAGATACTGTAACATTGTATCTACAAGTGACGGGGCGTGGTTACCATAGACACCAGATACTGTAACATTGTATCTACAAGTGACGGGGCGTGGTTACCATAGACACCAGATACTGTAACATTGTATCTACAAGTGACGGGGCGTGGTTACCATAGACACCAGATACTGTAACATTGTATCTATAAGTGACGGGCGTGGTTACCATAGACACCAGATACTGTAACATTGTATCTACAAGTGACGGGGCGTGGTTACCATAGACACCAGATACTGTAACATTGTATCTACAAGTGACGGGGCGTGGTTACCATAGACACCAGATACTGTAACATTGTATCTATAAGTGACGGGGCGTGGTTACCATAGACACCAGATACTGTAACATTGTGTCTATAAGTGACAGGACGTGGTTACCATAGACACCAGATACTGTAACATTGTATCTACAAGTGACAGAACGTGGTTACCATAGACACCAGATACTGTAACATTGTATCTACAAGTGACGGGGCGTGGTTACCATAGACACCAGATACTGTAACATTGTATCTATAAGTGACAGGGTGTGGTTACCATAGACACCAGATACTGTAACATTGTATCTACAAGTGACAGGACGTGGTTACCATAGACACCAGATACTGTAAAATTGTATCTACAAGTGACGGGACGTGGTTACCAAAGACACCAGATACTGTAACAATGTATCTACAAGTGACAGGATGTGGTTACCATAGACACCAGATACTGTAACATTGTGTCTATAAGTGACGGGGCGTGATTATCATAGACACCAGATACTGTAACATTGTATCTACAAGTGACGGGGTGTGGTTATCATAGACACCAGATACTGTAACATTGTATCTACAAGTGACAGGATGTGGTTACCATAGACACCAGATACTGTAACATTGTGTCTATAAGTGACAGGACGTGGTTATCATAGACACCAGATACTGTAACATTGTATCTACAAGTGACGGGGCGTGGTTACCATAGACACCAGATACTGTAACATTGTATCTACAAGTGACAGGACGTGGTTATCATAGACACCAGATACTGTAACATTGTATCTACAAGTGACGGGGCGTGGTTACCATAGACACCAGATACTGTAACATTGTATCTATAAGTGACGGGGCGTGGTTACCATAGACACCAGATACTGTAACATTGTATCTACAAGTGACAGGGCGTGGTTACCATAGACACCAGATACTGTAACATTGTATCTATAAGTGACGGGGCGTGGTTACCATAGACACCAGATACTGTAACATTGTGTCTATAAGTGACGGGGCGTGGTTACCATAGACACCAGATACTGTAACATTGTATCTACCAGTGACAGGACGTGGTTACTATAGACACCAGATACTGTAACATTGTATCTACAAGTGACGGAGCGTGGTTACCATAGACACCAGATACTGTAACATTGTGTCTATAAGTGACGGGACGTGGTTACCATAGATGCCAGATACTGTAACAGTGTGTCTATAAGTGACGGGACGTGGTTACCATAGACACCAGATACTGTAACATTGTGTCTATAAGTGACAGGACGTGGTTACTATAGACACCAGATACTGTAACATTGTATCTACAAGTGATGGGGCGTGGTTACTATAGACACCAGATACTGTAACATTGTATCTACCAGTGACAGGACGTGGTTACTATAGAAACCAGATACTGTAACATTGTGTCTACCAGTGACAGGACGTGGTTACTATAGACACCAGATACTGTAACATTGTATCTGTAAGTGACGGGGCGTGGTTACCATAGACACCAGATACTGTAACATTGTATCTATAAGTGACGGGCGTGGTTACCATAGACACCAGATATTGTAACATTGTATCTACAAGTGACGGGGCGTGGTTATTATAGACACCAGATACTGTAACATTGTATCTATCAGTGACGGGGCGTGGTTACCATGGACACCAGATACTGTAACATTGTGTCTATAAGTGACGGGGCGTGGTTACCATAGACACCAGATACTGTAACATTGTATCTACCAGTGACAGGACGTGGTTACTATAGAAACCAGATACTGTAACATTGTATCTATAAGTGACGGGACGTGGTTACCATAGACACCAGATACTGTAACATTGTGTCTATAAGTGACGGGACGTGGTTACCATAGACGCCAGATACTGTAACATTGTGTCTATAAGTGACGGGACGTGGTTACCATAGACACCAGATACTGTAACATTGTGTCTATAAGTGACGGGGCGTGGTTACCATAGACACCAGATACTGTAACATTGTATCTACCAGTGACAGGACGTGGTTACTATAGAAACCAGATACTGTAACATTGTATCTACAAGTGACGGGGCGTGGTTACCATAGACACCAGATACTGTAACATTGTATCTATAAGTGACGGGCGTGGTTACCATAGACACCAGATACTGTAACATTGTATCTACAAGTGACGGGGCGTGGTTATCATAGACACCAGATACTGTAACATTGTATCTATAAGTGACAGGGAGTGGTTACCATAGACACCAGATACTGTAACATTGTGTCTATAAGTGACGGGACGTGGTTACCATAGACGCCAGATACTGTAACATTGTGTCTATAAGTGATGGGACGTGGTTACCATAGAAACCAGATACTGTAACATTGTGTCTATAAGTGACAGGACGTGGTTATCATAGAAACCAGATACTGTAACATTGTGTCTATAAGTGACGGGACGTGGTTACCATAGAAACCAGATACTGTAACATTGTGTCTATAAGTGACGGGACATAGTTATCATAGACACCAGATACTGTAACATTGTGTCTATAAGTGACGGGACGTGGTTATCATAGACACCAGATACTGTAACATTGTGTCTATAAGTGACGGGACATGGTTACTATAGACACCAGATACTGTAACATTGTGTCTATAAGTGACGGGACATGGTTACCATAGACACCAGATACTGTAACATTGTGTTTGTAAGTGACAGGGTGTGGTTACTATAGACACCAGATACTGTAAAATTGTATCTATAAGTAACGGGACGTGGTTACCATAGACACCAGATACTGTAACAATGTATCTACAAGTGACAGGACGTGGTTACCATAGACACCAGATACTGTAACATTGTATCTATAAGTGACGGCGCGTGGTTACCATAGACACCAGATACTGTAACATTGTGTCTATAAGTGACGGGGCGTGGTTACCATAGACACCAGATACTGTAACATTGTATCTACCAGTGACAGGACGTGGTTACCATAGAAACCAGATACTGTAACATTGTGTCTATAAGTGACGGGACGTGGTTATCATAGACACCAGATACTGTAACATTGTATCTGTAAGTGACGGGACGTGGTTACCATAGACACCAGATACTGTAACATTGTATCTACAAGTGACGGGGCGTGGTTATCATAGACACCAGATACTGTAACATTGTATCTGTAAGTGACGGGACGTGGTTACTATAGACACCAGATACTGTAACATTGTATCTATAAGTGATGAAGCATCACCTCTGACCGGCTTCCCTGTCCCTGCTGAAGAAAAGCCTCCCCCCAGCATGATGCTGCCACCACCATGTCTCACGGTGGGGATGGTGTCTTCAGGGGGATGTGCAGGGTAGCGTTTTGCATTTAGGCCAAATGCTAATTCTTCTTGCCACTCTTCCATAAAGGTAGATTTGGGAAGTCCATGACTACTAATTGTCCTCTGGACAGATTTTCCCACCTGAGCTGTGGATCTCTGCAGCTCCTCCACAGTGACCATGGGCCTCTTGGCTGCTTCTCTAATTAGTGCTCTCCTCTTCTGTGCAGTCAATTTAGGTGGACAGCCATGTCTTGGTAGGGTTGTAGTTCTTCCATACTCCTTCCATTTTCAGATGATGGATTGAAAAGTGCTCCATGAGATATTCAGAGCTTGGGATTATTTTTTTTATAATCTAAACCTGATTTACACTTCTCCACAGCTTTATCCCTGACCTGTCTGGCGTGTTCCTTGGATTTCATTTCATTACTTTTTCAACACACTGTAAATATATGATCTCAGTATAATTGTCTATAGTAACCATGCCCCATCACTTATATATATGATGTGTCAGTACACAGCACTTATAGTAACCACGCCCCGTTATATATATATGATGTCTCAGTATACAGCCCCTATAGTAACCATGCCAGTCACATATATATAATGTCTCAGTATACAGCCCCTATAGTAACCATGCCAGTCACATATATATGATGTCTCAGTATACAGCCCCTATAGTAACCATGCCCCGTCACTTATATATATATATATATATGATGCCTCAGTATACAGCATCTATAGTAACACGCTCTTTACTTATATTTATACAATGTCTCAGTATACAGCGTCTATAGTAACCACGCCCCGTCACATATATGATGTGTCAGTATACAGTGTTTATAGTAACCACACCCCGTCACTTATATATATATATGAGGTCTCAGTATACAGCGTCTATAGTAACAATGCCCCGTCACTTATATATATGATGTCTCAGTATACAGCGTCTATAGTCACCACGCCCCGTCACTTATATATATGATGTCTCAGTATACAGCGTCTATAGTCACCACACCCCGTCACTTATATATATATGAGGTCTCAGTATACAGCGTCTATAGTAACAATGCCCCGTCACTTATATATATGATGTCTCAGTATACAGCGTCTATAGTCACCACGCCCCGTCACTTATATATATGATGTCTCAGTATACAGTGTATATAGTCACCACACCCCGTCACTTATATATATATGAGGTCTCAGTATACAGCGTCTATAGTCACCACGCCCCGTCACTTATATATATGAGGTCTCAGTATACAGCGTCTATAGTCACCATGCCCCGTCACTTATATATATGATGTCTCAGTATACAGCGTCTATTGTCACCACACCCCGTCACTTAAATATATATATATGAGGTCTCAGTATACAGTGTATATAGTCACCACACCCCGTCACTTATATATATGAGGTCTCAGTATACAGCGTCTATAGTCACCACGCCCCGTCACTTATATATATATGATGTCTCAGTATACAGTGTATATAGTCACCACGCCCCGTCACTTATATATATAATGTCTCAGTATACAGCGTCTATAGTCACCACGCCCCGTCACTTATATATATATGAGGTCTCAGTATACAGTGTATATAGTCACCACGCCCCGTCACTTATATATATATGATGTCTCAGTATACAGCGTCTATAGTCACCACGCCCCGTCACTTATATATATATGATGTCTCAGTATACAGCGTCTATTGTCAACACACCCCGTCACTTATATATATGAAGTCTCAGTATACAGCGTCTATTGTCACCACACCCCGTCACTTATATATATGAGGTCTCAGTATACAGCGTCTATAGTCACCACACCCCGTCACTTATATATATGAGGTCTCAGTATACAGCGTCTATAGTCACCACACCCCGTCACTTATATATATATGAGGTCTCAGTATACAGCGTCTATAGTCACCACGCCCCGTCACTTATATATATATGATGTCTCAGTATACAGTGTATATAGTCACCACGCCCCGTCACTTATATATATATGATGTCTCAGTATACAGCGTCTATTGTCACCACACCCCGTCACTTATATATATGAGGTCTCAGTATACAGCGTCTATAGTCACCACGCCCCGTCACTTATATATATATGATGTCTCAGTATACAGCGTCTATAGTCACCACACCCCGTCACTTATATATATGAGGTCTCAGTATACAGCGTCTATAGTCACCACACCCCGTCACTTATATATATGATGTGTCAGTACAGCGTCTATAGTCACCACATCCCGTCACTTATATATATATGATGTGTCAGTATACAGCGTCTATAGTCACCACACCCCGTCACTTATATATATATGATGTCTCAGTATACAGTGTATATAGTCACCACACCCCGTCACTTATATATATATGAGGTCTCAGTATACAGTGTATATAGTCACCACACCCCGTCACTTATATATATGAGGTCTCAGTATACAGCGTATATAGTCACCACACCCCGTCACTTATATATATGAGGTCTCAGTATACAGTGTATATAGTCACCACACCCCGTCACTTATATATATGATGTCTCAGTATACAGCGTCTATAGTCACCACACCCCGTCACTTATATATATATATATGATGTGTCAGTATACAGCGTCTATAGTCACCACACCCCGTCACTTATATATATATGAGGTCTCAGTATACAGCGTCTATAGTCACCACACCCCGTCACTTATATATATGATGTCTCAGTATACAGCGTCTATAGTCACCACACCCCGTCACTTATATATATGAGGTCTCAGTATACAGCGTCTATAGTCACCACACCCCGTCACTTAGATATATATGAGGTCTCAGTATACAGCGTCTATAGTCACCACACCCCGTCACTTATATATATGAGGTCTCAGTATACAGCGTCTATAGTCACCACACCCCGTCACTTATATATATGAGGTCTCAGTATACAGCGTCTATTGTCACCACACCCCGTCACTTATATATATATGATGTCTCAGTATACAGTGTATATAGTCACCACACCCTGTCACTTATATATATATGAGGTCTCAGTATACAGTGTATATAGTCACCACGCCCCGTCACTTATATATATATGATGTCTCAGTATACAGCGTCTATTGTCACCACACCCCGTCACTTATATATATGATGTCTCAGTATACAGCGTCTATAGTCACCACACCCCGTCACTTATATATATGATGTCTCAGTATACAGCGTCTATAGTCACCACACCCCGTCACTTATATATATATGATGTCTCAGTATACAGCGTCTATAGTCACCACGCCCCGTCACTTATATATATGATGTCTCAGTATACAGCGTCTATTGTCAACACACCCCGTCACTTATATATATGAAGTCTCAGTATACAGCGTCTATTGTCACCACACCCCGTCACTTTATATATATGAGGTCTCAGTATACAGCGTCTATAGTCACCACACCCGTCACTTATATATATATATATGAAGTCTCAGTATACAGCGTCTATTGTCCCAACAACCCCCGTCACTTATATATATGAGGTCTCAGTATACAAGCGTCTATTGTCACACACCCCGTCACTTATATATATGAGGTCCTCAGTATACAGTGTATATAGTCACCACACCCCGTCACTTATATATATGAGGTCTCAGTATACAGCGTCTATAGTCACCACACCCCGTCACTTATATATATATATATGCAGTCTCAGTATACAGCGTCTATTGTCACCACACCCCGTCACTTATATATATGAGTCTCAGTATACAGCGTCTATTGTCACCACACCCCGTCACTTATATATATGAGGTTCTCAGTATACAGTGTATATAGTCACCACACCCCGTCACTTATATATGAGTCTCAGTATACAGCGTCTATATCACCACAACCCCGTCACTTATATATATATGAGGTCTCAGTATACAGTGTATATAGTCACCACGCCCCGTCCACTTATACAGACGTGGACAAAATTGTTGGTACCCTTTGGTCAATGAAAGAAAAAGTCACAATGGTCACAGAAATAACTTTAATCTGACAAAAGTAATAATAAATTAAAATTCTATAAATGTTAACCAATGAAAGTCAGACATTGTTTTTCAACCATGCTTCAACAGAATTATGTAAAAAAATAAACTCATGAAACAGGCATGGACAAAAATGATGGTACCCCTAGAAAACACAGAACATAATGTGACCAAAGGGACATGTTAATTCAAGGTGTGTCCACTAATTAGCATCACAGGTGTCTACAACCTTGTAATCAGCCATTGGGCCTATATATATGGCTCCAGGTAATCACTGTGTTGTTTGGTGATATGGTGTGTACCACACTCGACATGGACCAGAGGAAGCAAAGGAAAGAGCTGTCTCAAGAGATCAGAAAGAAAATTATAGACAAGCATGTTAAAGGTAAAGGCTATAAGACCATCTCCAAGCAACTAGATGTTCCTGTGAGTACAGTTGCACATATTATTCATAAGTTTAAGATCCATGGGACTGTAGCCAACCTCCCTGGACGTGGCCGCAGGAGGAAAATTGATGACAAATCTAAGAGACGGATAATCCGAATGGTAACAAAAGAGCCTAGAAAGACTTCTAAAGAGATTCAAGGTGAACTTCATGCTCAAGGAACATCAGTGTCAGATCGCACCATCCGTCGTTGTTTGAGCCAAAGTGGACTACATGGGAGACGACCA
Organism: Bufo gargarizans; assembly: GCF_014858855.1. Lineage (NCBI taxonomy): Eukaryota > Metazoa > Chordata > Amphibia > Anura > Bufonidae > Bufo > Bufo gargarizans. The sequence continues at coordinate 713,080,219 of NC_058081.1, forward strand.
AGGAGGACACCATTGTTGAAAACGAATCATAAAAAAGCAAGACTGGAATATGCCAAACTACATGTTGACAAGCCACAAAGCTTCTGGGAGAATGTCCTGTGGACAGATGAGACAAAAATCGAAGTTTTTGCCAAGGCACATCAGCTGTATGTTCACAGACGAAAAAATGAAGCATATCAAGAAAAGAACACTGTCCCTACTGTGAAACATGGAGGAGGCTCTGTTATGTTCTGGGGCTGCTTTGCTGCGTCTGGCACAGGGTGTCTTGAATCTGTGCAGGGTACAATGAAATCTCAAGACTATCAAGGAATTCTAGAGAGAAATGTACTAGCCAGTGTCAGAAAGCTTGGTCTCAGTCGCAGGTCATGGGTCTTGCAACAGGACAATGACCCAAAACACACCGCTAAAAACACCCAAGAATGGCTAAGAGGAAAAAATTGGACTATTCTAAAGTGGCCTTCTATGAGCCCTGACCTCAATCCTATTGAGCATCTTTGGAAGGAGCTGAAACATGCAGTCTGGAAAAGGCACCCTTCAAACCGGACACAACTGGAGCAGTTTGCTCATGAGGAGTGGGCCAAAATACCTGCTGAGAGGTGCAGATGTCTCATTGACAGTTACAGGAAGCGTTTGATTGCAGTGATTGCCTCAAAAGGTTGCGCAACAAAATATTAAGTTAGGGGTACCATCATTTTTGTCCATGCCTGTTTCATGAGTTTATTTTTTTACATAATTCTGTTGAAGCATGGTTGAAAAACAATGTCTGACTTTCATTGGTTAACATTTATAGAATTTTAATTTATTATTACTTTTGTCAGATTAAAGTTATTTCTGTGACCATTGTGACTTTTTCTTTCATTGACCAAAGGGTACCAACAATTTTGTCCACGTCTGTATATATATGAGGTCTCAGTATACAGTGTATATAGTCACCACACCCGTCACTTATATATATGAGGTCTCGTATACAGCGTCTATAGTCACACCAACCCCGTCACTTATATATATTGCGGTCTCAGTATACAGCTTCTATAGTCACCACGCCCCGTCACTTATATATATATATAGTCTCAGTATACAGCGTCTATTGTCACCACGCACGCCCCGTCCCTTAGATATATATGATGTCTCAGTATACAGCGTCTATTGTCACCACGCGCCCTTCACTTAATATATATGATGTCTCAGTATACAGCGTCTATAGTCACCACACCCAGTCATTATATATACGATGTCTCAGTATACAGCGTCTATTGTCACCACACCCCGTCACTTATAATATGATGTCTCAGTATACAGCGTCTATAGTCACACGCCCGTCACTTATATATATGATGTCTCAGTATACAGCGTCTATGTCCCACACCCCGTCACTATTATATGAAGTCTCAGTATACAGCGTATATAGTAACCACGCCCCGTCCTTATATATATGATGTCTCAGTATAAGCGTCTATTGTCACCACACCCCGTCACTTATATATATGAAGTCTCAGTATACAGTGTATATAGTCACCACACCCCGTCACTTATATATATGAGGTCTCAGTATACAGCGTCTATAGTCACCACGCCCCGTCACTTATATATATATGATGTCTCAGTATACAGCGTCTATTGTCACCACAACCCCGTCACTTATATAATATGATGTGTCAGTATACAGCGTCTATTTGTCACCACACCCCGTCACTTATATATATGAAGTCTCAGTATACAACAGCGTCTATTGGTCAACCACAAGCCCCCGTCACTTATAGTATATGGGTCTCAGTATACAGTTGCATATAGTCACCACACCCCGGCACTTATATATATATGAGGTCTCAGTATACAACGTCTATTGTCACCACGCCCCGTCACTTATATATATATATATGAAGTCTCAGTATACAGCGTCTATTGTCACCACACGTCACTTTATATATGAGTTCACAGTATACAGTGTATATAGTCACCACGCCCCCACTTATATATATGATGTCTCAGTATACAGCGTCTATTGTCACCACACCCCGTCCACTTATATATATGAAGTCTCAGTATACAGTATATAGTCACCACGCCCCGTCACTTATATATATGATGTCTCAGTATACAGCGTCTATTGTCACACAACCCCGTCACTTATATATATGAAGTAGATACAGTGTATATAGTCACCCACACCCGCACTTAATATATATGAGTCTCAGTATACAGCGTCTATGTCACCACGCCCCGTCACTTAATATATATGATGTCTCAGTATACAGCGTCTATTGTCACCACACCCCGTCTTATATATATGAGGTCTCAGTATACAGCGTCTATAGTCACCACACCCCGTCATTATAATATGAAGTCTCAGTATACAGCGTCTATTGTCACCACACCCCGTCACTTATATATATGAGGTCTCAGTATACAACGTCTATTGTCACCACGCCCCGTCACTTATATATATGATGTCTCAGTATACA